>NW_017674132.1:89555-97224 GCF_001879085.1 Nicotiana attenuata | reverse complement strand
AAATAGTTTTGGAGAACTTATAATGCTAAATGCCTCATTTTATTGATAGAAATAAGACGAATCCAAAACGACTCTAAATAATAGGAAGTAAGATATCACTATTGGCCATTGGCCTTATTACATTAAGATAAAGAATAAAAGGACTCCTAACTACTTGGTCCCAGAAGGACCTTCCCCAGATTTGGCATCTTCGTCTCCCTCGAATAGCTTCACCAGCTCGCGTAGTCCTAGCAGCAAATAAGCTTGGGCCAGATGTCCGCCTGCATTTCCTTCAGCGTTTTGACAATCTTCAATTCTCTTGATGAACTTTCCTTCCAGTTCCACTAGACCCCGCTCCAGATACCCTAGTCGCTTGTTGGCGCTGACAGCCATATCTTTCCACTCCTCGATCAACTTCTGATGGGCTTCTTGTATTTCCGGTGCTCACTTTCACTCTCTCGAATTCTCTTGCGCAGTTGATTATTCTTAACCCGTGCTTCATCGTGCTCATCGATGATTCTGTGACCTCGAACGAATCCGGGCTGACCCATGCCATTGTCTTCTAACCAACCCGAATAGTGTGGCGCGCAACCGGCGTGATACCTGTCTGGCTCAATAGATTCTTTCCCCAAAACGAGTTTGCAGTGCCACAAGTGCTGAGCTTGGCACCTGTGAGGGCTATCATCGTCCTGGAAATCAGCCCTGAAGTGACTCATTTTGTCGACCCTTGGTATGATTTGCTTTCTTCCAGCCTGCCTCATGGCTCGGAGAGGAACGTAAGGATAAGTCCTCTCAAACCAATTAGATGAGAAATAGTGCGTCTCGGGATCGAACAATGAATTCATCCGTGGGGAACCACTCGAACATCCATTATACCTGGTCTTCTTTCAGATTTTCAAACAATTTTACCCATCCTCTGGCGTCCTGTGGCTAAGCGAACATTTTAGGCATATAATTCATACGCCTTGGCTGGTGGAAGGCGATGTGATCATCCCAATCTCTGCATAGGATCTCTTGTCGGTATTCCCCTTTCTGGAGGTGTTCCATGAGCCAGAGCTGAAGTAATAAGTTGCAACCCTCAAAATACTGCCCTGTTGTTGACAGTTGTTCAAGGTACGGTATATCTCAGCGATGATCATAGGCACTATGCTGAAAGTCTGCCCTCCAATTTCTTCCATCGAAGTCTTGGTTACCATGGCCAGTCTGGTGTGGATCCTAGCCCTCTTCACAGGGAACACCATCATTCCCAAAAAGCAAAACATGAAAACGAAGACCCTTCTGTGGACATATCCCAATGGGGTAATGGCGAACTCATCTGAATAGGTACGGTATGACTTGCTATGGCCGTACCTCTCGTATAGATAGTCAAATGGGATGTAAGAGTCTTTCAGGCAGGTCAAATCTGGGTTCTTCTTTAGTCCCATCATCTTAAGGAAACCCCTTCCTTTGCGATTTTCTGGCATAAGCAAACCCGGAGTCTCCCAAGGAATACCAGCTAAACCTCCTATTTCTTCAAGCAAAGGAGTCATTTCAAGGTCCTCGAAGCGGAACACGGACTTGTCACTATCCCAGATCAATGTTGCAGCCTCTATGATTCTGTTGTTAGGCTGAATCTCTAGAAGAGAAGGCAAATTCCCTAAGTATTTGCGGACGAGTGTCTGATCACTGGAGTGGAGGTCTTTCCACCAATTCAGCAGTCTCGGATGAATGTTGGTTACCATGCCAAATCTGGGGACTTCGTGCCTCATTTTCTGCAAAACAAAGCGTTAGGCCCTCACCCCACCAGACTCGACTATTTAGACCAATAATTAGCATAGCAAGCATTTAGTTCTCCAAATAAATGCACAAAACATGGAGGTGTCCGTTTGGGTTTCAAGGAAACCCGGTGGACTTTGGACAAGGCTATCCTAATGAGTCATTATGTGGAAAACATAACTGACTCGGCTAGGTTTGACCATGATGCATGTACAGTTTGAATGGAGTAAGGTTTCTATTGGGGTATTAGACAGGTACCCTTGAGCGGACAACTCAAGAGGGAAAGGCACGGAACCGTCGACTGCATCGCTGATCGACTGGTTTTACCGCAAATACGCCTTTGCCAAATTTAAGGGGTGATAGTATTGGAAGAGCGCAACTACTCATTATAAGCGTTGCTATAGTATTTGTTTGGCATGAGTGGAATATGATGTTGAAGATGCAGTTTACAAGAATGAAACAAATTGACATGTATTTTCACGTTCATACAATAAATGTTTGCAATAATTGCTCAAAAATTACAACGGTATTGATGGAAAGCGGTAAATAAAAGTAATTAAAGAAAAGGAAACAAAAGAAACAAGTCAGTTTCGAATAAAGGCATTAAACAAAAGCAATAAAAGAAAATAATAAAGTCACATATAACATGAAATGGTAAAAGCCTAAAGAGTCCCCAGCAGAGTCGCCATGCTATCGATGCCCCCTTTTTCCTCGTGAAATCGGGATTACGACATTCAGGAAAGACAACTCTATTCCCGTTTGGGAATTGGGTTTTGGATTTGGAGAGTCGCCACCTAATGATTATAGTGCATTAGGACACTTTAAGAAAAGAACTTGAGATGAAAACCAGAGTTTGGGTAAGGGCTAGAAATTATCTTGAGGGGAAGGTATTAGGCACCCCCCAAGATCCACTAGTATGGTTCCCGGCCATTCTACAATTGTGACTTTAAATGCAAACAACAAGTAGACAAGCAAGAATTGCAAATACGATGAAACCACTCACATAACAATTGCAAATAAAAAGCATGAAAGGATTTGAAAAGTGCTGAAATCTGGAAGGAAGTAGTTTTATAATCACAGAAAGGTGTGAGAGAAAAGAAGGGGTCAAATAATTGATGCAAGCAACTTAAAAGAAGTAAAAGAAGCGGAAATTGAAAATTGGACAGCTTTTAAAATTCTAAAAATAACAAACTAATAAAGAGGGATGGGGGGTCCTAGGTTTACATATCACATGGATCATTTACACAACACCGGTATCCAATTGTACGCGTAGTGTTATCGTGTGATCATCATCTCCATGTCTACCCTTCCCACCCCGTTAAGGTATTAAAGCGCGGAATGGTATCGTTACTTATTGCATGATATTACCCGCCCCAATCCTATCAGTCCCGGAGGCAAATGGACTACTAATCCTAAAGGGAAAGGGGTTAGGGGCTTTTAGAAGTTTTCAAAGGACAAAATGCTAAGGCGTCAACCAAAACACATAAGTGCAAATAGAGGGAATCAGGCAAGCAAACAGGGCTCAAATATGCCTCCATAAACCAGCAAAAAGTCATAGAGTTTAGCATGTCTTACACGTACTGTTTTTGGTCTTAATTAAATAAAGCGACGATCGGACTGGTTCAACACATATTTTTAGGCAAAAAAGTCTACCTTAGGCTTACTCAAATGCAGTTGACTAAAACCGATCTAATTGTTAATCCAGTAAGTGTTGGTTAGAACTAGGCGTGATGTATACTGATTTTAGAAAAAGATACATACTGAAAAGGGGTTACCAATTTTAACAGGACATTACGAGTTCAGCAGTTAATATTACCTCTATTCAGATTCGAGATTTCCTATGGGCATGCTTTCTATATGTATGCTGATTTGGACACCTTTTGGACGTTAACAAAGGTCCTAGAACATGATATCTATATGCAGCTCTTGTTATTAAACCTACAAACTGTTTGCCTAGTGATGTTTATAAATGCAAAATGCTGTAGTCTATAGACCGTATTTTATAGAACAATTGGAAGTTAATCCTGTAGGCAGGATATCTATACGCGGAGACGCAGAAATTATGAGTGAATCCTATAGGCATGATTTTTAGGTATGAGTTTGCAGAAGTTAAAAGTTAACCTATAGGCATGATATCTAGGCGTATTTGTAGAAATTAAAAGTTAACCTTATAGGCATGATATCTAGGTGTGAAATTGCAGAAATTAAGAGTTACCCTATAGGCATGATTTCTAGGCGTGTGTGCAGAAATTAAAAGTTAACCCTATAGGCATGATATCTAGGTGTGAAATTGCAGAAATCATAACAAACTCCTATAGGCATGATCTCTACCCTTGATGCATAAAAATAAATCCCAACCCCCTTTTTACTAAAGTTCCCCGAGCTTGTACAAGTTATTACAACCCAAAAGAAATGAACTGAAATTAAAAAATACATCAGAAATCCTCAGCTACATACGAGCAGCCTAATCCAGACTTGAGGCCGAATAATATGAGATTGAGCCACTTCCGAGATTCAGATTTCCCAGCCTTCTCTCATCTAGGGTGTTTCAGAGATCCAAGGGATTTCAGGAACCCCAGGCAGTGCATACACCCAAGATGTTAATCAGAAATTGAGTTGTGTAGTGTGGAAGGGCCAGCCCTTATGTGTCCAAGTTCAGAGGGAGATCAAGGGTCCCAAGGCAAGGCTCACACAAGAGGGGAAGAACTTAAGTTCTAAGAATGAGTGTAAGTACAATAGAAAGGGTAGGGGGCTACCCAGGCAGGCTTGTGGTCATGCCCAGCCACAAAATAGACTGGCACACCCCTGACCAAACCTGTTGATCAAGCATTTTGAGAGTAAAGACCTACTGGAGGTCAAGCACTGGCTTGAACAATAATTAGAAATACTGGCAGGCCAAGGCTGTTACTCAGCACACACAATAAGGGAGTGGGGATGGGAAATTGACAAAGCTTAGGGCCCAAAGGGGTCCAGTTCATATCCATGGACAATGATTTCAGACACTGCCATGTTTCTGAACCATAACTTAAAGCATATAAAGGGGTATGGGGGTTTGGGATTCATAAGGTGGCAATTAAACAACACACGACTGACAGAATGCACACACAGATAAACTTTAAATTGCAAGGGAAAGGAAACATATTACAGCATGCTAATAACACATCTTGATTGCAGAAAACATGAGTAGAAGTGGACAGGAATGAAAAAGATGTTGTTGTTGAAGCTTGTAAATTAACTNTGAGAGGGTTGAGCGTTATAAGCTTGATAAACAGGTGCTGGTTGAGAGTATCTGGGTGAAGTGGGTTGGTATGTGAGAGGTGAAGATGATTGGTAGCCGGGAGGTAGATTTGGATAGGAGGGTGCGGGTGCTTGGTAATTCGGGATAGGCTGATATGTAAGTGGAGGTGATGGGTAGGTGTGGTATTTTAGTGGTGATTTGGCTCCCTGTGCGACCATTACGGCATTCACATCTTTCTTCTTGGATGTGTCACCGGACTGTAAAGCCTTATTGGTGGCCTGTAATGCTTCAAGATTAGTAACCATACCATTTTTAATGCCTTCTTCGATTCTTTCTCCCAGTTTGATGATATCGGAGAACTTCTGACCCCCGATTAGCATCAACCTCTCATAATATTGGGGATCTTGAGCCCGGACGAAGAACGTGTACATCTGTTCTTCTTCTAGGGCCGGCCTGACCTTTGCAGCTTCTGACCTCCAACGAGTAGCATACTCGCGGAATGTTTCGGTAGATTTCTTCTTCAAATTCTGGATGTAGAATACATCCGGTGCATTCTCTGTATTGAATCCGAATCTATCCATGAAATCCGAGGCCATGCCTACCCAGCTTGTCCATTCCTTGGGGTCCTGGCTGATGTACCAGGATAAAGCATCCCCCTTTAGACTTCTCATGAAGAGCTACATACGGATCTTCTCATCCTTTTCGACTCCAACCAACTTATTGTCCTCAGGTGGACCCTGGGATCTCCTGTTCCATCGAACATTTCAAACTTGGGAGGTTTGTTCCCCTCCGGAAGTTCAACATCTGGCTGAATGCAGAGGTCTTCATAATTTAACCCCTCGATACCTTTGTTACCTTCCACGCCCTGAACTCGGCTGGTCAATTTCTTGAGTTCTGCTGCTAAGTTCCTGACAAGGGAGTCTTTGTCATCAGGTGCACTTGAGATTGGTTGAGTATAATGAGGTATAGTATCCACGTAAATAGGAGTGTTGTGGAGATGGTCATTTGTGTTGTTCAGTGGCTCGGGAATGAGTAGTGGAGTGTTGTTCGGAGTGTGGCATGCGTTGCAGTGTTGGGTATGAGTGGGTTGTATCTGTGGTTGTGGGGTGTTTTGTGGAGGTGCGGGGTTCTGGGTGTTAACATCAGGAGCGGTGAGAGAAAATGACAGGTTCGCCAAGTTCCGAACCTGCTCCAGTTCTTCTTGGAACTTTAATAATTTTTGCTCAAGTTGGATAGCAGTTTCCTTAGCAACCGGGGTACCCTGAGGAACCTCAATTTCCTTTCTGGCACTCGGATCTCCCATTCTGCCTTTATTCTTGTTCCGAATAGGACTCGGAGGAGGAGGAGGTGGAGGGCCCTTGGATCTTGTGGAGTATGATGATGATGCCAGAATGCGCGAACTTAACCTTTGGGAAGGGGAATAAAAAATAAAAGAAAAACAGAAGGTAACAAGTTAGTGCAGGTTATGAGGAAAAAATATTGCAGTATTTAAACACATTGTGCAAGAATATAAATTGTGTCCTAACTTTGGTGGCTCGTTGTGCCCGAGGTAGGCCTAGCGTCAAATAGTTTTGGAGAACATATAAGCTAAATGCCTCATTTTATTGATAAAAATAAGACGAAACGACTCTAAATAATAGAAAGTAAAATGTCACTATTGGCCATTGGCCTTATTACATTAAAATAAAGAATAAAAGGACTCCTAACTACTTGGTCCCAGAAGGACCTTCCCCAGATTTGGCATCTTCGTCTCCCTCGAACAGCTTCACCAGCTCGCGTAGTCCTAGCAGCAAATAAGCTTGGGCCAAATGTCCTCCTGCATTTCCTTCAGCGTTTTGGCAGTCTTCAATCCTCTTGATGAATTTCCCTTCCAGCTCCACTAGACCCCGCTCCAAATACCCTAGTCGCTTGTTGGCGCTGACAGCCATATCTTTCCACTCCCCGATCAACTTCTGATGGGCTTCTTGTATTTCCCGGTGCTCACTTTCACACTCTTGAATTCTCTTGCGCAGTTGATAATACTTAACCCGTGCTTCAGCTTGTTCGTCGATAATTCTGTGACCTCGAACGAACCCGGGCTGACCCATGCCATTGTCTTCCAACCAACCCGAATAGTGTCGCACACAACTAGCGTGATACCTGTCTGGATCAATATATTCTCTCCCCAAAACGAGTTTGCAGTGCCACAAGTGCTGAGCTTGGCACCTGTGAGGGCTATCATCGTCCTGGAAATCAGCCCTGAAGTGACTCATTTTGTCGACCCTTGGTATGATTTGCTTTCTTCCAGCCTGCCTCATGGCTCGGAGAGGAACGTAGGGATAAGTTCCTCTCAAACCAATTAGTATGAGAAATAGTGCGTCTCGGGATCGAACAATGAATTCATCCGTGGGGAACCACTCAAACATCCATTATACCTGGTCTTCTTTCAGATTTTCAAACAATTTTACCCATCCTCTGGCGTCCTGTGGCTAAGCGAACATTTTAGGCATATAATTCATACGCCTTGGCTGGTGGAAGGCGATGTGATCATCCCAATCTCTGCATAGGATCTCTTGTCGGTATTCCCCTTTCTGGAGGTGTTCCATGAGCCAGAGCTGAAGTAATAAGTTGCAACCCTCAAAATACTGCCCTGTTGTTGACAGTTGTTCAAGGTACGGTATATCTCAGCGATGATCATAGGCACTATGCTGTAAAGTC
>NW_017674132.1:0-86007 GCF_001879085.1 Nicotiana attenuata | reverse complement strand
TTACGGTATACAAGTTACAAATCGTAAGAGTTAAAGAGTTAACGAAGTAAGGAAAGGAAAAGTAAGGAGAGAACGGTTAATTAGGTAAAGTAAACGTTAAATAAGTTAACAAAAGGGAACAAGAAAGTTTTTGGTAAAAAAAAAGGGTAAAAGGGTTAAAGGGGGAACGGGGTTTTACGTAGGTTTTAATGTAATTTATAGTAGTACGACTACGACTAACNGACAATTACTCCTAAGAACTTCCACGTCCTACGAGGAAACGGAGGGGCTAACGAGTTGGGAACTTACTTAAACCCACAACGAAGTAAGGGAGTGGGGATGGGAAATTGACAAAGCTTAGGGCCCAAAGGGGTCCAGTTCATATCCATGGACAATGATTTCAGACACTGCCATGTTTCTGAACCATAACTTAAAGCATATAAAGGGGTATGGGGGTTTGGGATTCATAAGGTGGCAATTAAACAACACACGACTGACAGAATGCACACACAGATAAACTTTAAATTGCAAGGGAAAGGAAACATATTACAGCATGCTAATAACACATCTTGATTGCAGAAAACATGAGTAGAAGTGGACAGGAATGAAAAAGATGTTGTTGTTGAAGCTTGTAAATTAACTAGGACATACCAGTAGAGAAGCAAAGTGCAGAAAAATAGAGCAAACAAGAATCCACAGTCCAGCCTTGGCTTCCAGCCGGCTAGATAAAGCAACAGCACAAGTAGCAGAAAGAGAGAGAGAGAGAGTTTTTAAGTGTAAGAGTGATTTTGAACTCAGATTGTTCGTCTGTGTTCGTGTGTTTGAAAGAGAAGAGTGTAGGTATTTATAGCTTTGAAAACGTGTAGAGAAATAAGGTAATATGTAAAATTAAAACACAAACATGGAAACAATCATCATTCAGAATCAATTAACCCAAGTGATTCCCCTTTAATTAGGAAAACACTGCTTAACGGGTCAGCAAGCCTAATTAAGGAAAGAAAATCAGTTTGGGAGGCAGATTGATTATTGCCATGAAAAGGGATAGTAAAAGCATGAAGTAAATAATCCAGTCTAAGTAAAAAATAGGCTTATTTTGGGAAAGGATTCAGCAAGGTAAAACATCACAATAAAGGAAGTGAATCAATTAATTTTGAACAGATGAGTAAAAATTAGGGCTCGTAAGAAAAATCTTTTTTTTTGCAGTCAGTCACAAGATCAAAGGAATCAAGATCAAACAAGAAAGGAACATGATTCTGCACTTCACTATATAAATAGCAAGGAATGAACAAGCATGCAGTGTTAGACATGTTGATGAAACGAAGCAGCACAAACATATAGTAGTATTAGGGTAAGCTAGGGTTCAGTAGTAAGAAAATATTCGAAGCACAGTAGTCAAGCAGGTCAAATAATCACATAGAAACAACAGTGAAGAATACATAGAAGCAAGTAAAGGTTCTCAGAGTAGGAACAAGTGAGAAAACTTCTAAAGAAAATTAGGGCTTTAACAGTAACAGGTTTTGCAAGATGGTAAGAACTTAAAATTAAACAAATTAAACGAGGAAGAAAGAATCAGAAACAAAGAACAAATGCACATATAAACAAGCAGCTTTTAGAACTCGGATAAACTAAAAAGGAACTAGGGTTTTTAACATGCTGAAACAGATAGAAGAATAAACATGAACAAATAATAGCCAAAACATAAACACGTTAAAAAATCAGAGGTCTTTTGAAAAACTTCAAAGGAAAAACCCTAATGAAAGATCGTTTTTGCAAGAAAAGTTGAAGAACTTTCGCGAAAGCACTTAAACATTCATGGCAAGTATAAATCTAAAGCAGATCTGAAAGAAAAATCAAAAACAATCCCAAAAATTAGGGTTTCGAAGAACCCAGAAAAGTGAGAAAGGACTTGGAAATTAACGATCTAACCAGGAGCGCCAAGGATCTGACTAGAACGGCCATGGCTGGCCGGAGAAAAGTCAGGGACGAGCGGAGAAAGGTCATGAATGGAAGTCAGGCAACGACTGGACCAGCTTCCTTCGAGATTTTGGCCGTGAAACCACAGAAGCGACCACCCAGGAGCCATGGGAGGCCATGGATTAGGGTGGGATTGAGAGGCGGCGGCTAGGGTTTGCAGAGAGATTAGAGAGCGTTTCAGAGACGAGGGGTTTCAAAGGCGGCGTTTGGTAAGAAAATGATTAGGGTTGGGTGTGGTTGGTAAAATTAAAAAGGAAAGAATGAAGGGCGGCCGTTGATCATTTAGATCAACGACCTAGATTGAATGGGAGCCGGGCGGATCAGATAAATGGGTCAGGGGTTGGGTTAATTTGAAATTAGGCTGGGTAATTTTGAACTTTGAAATTGGGTTAACTGGGGTTGCCAAATTGGCTATAATTGAAATGCAATTGAGGCCAAATCGTAAATAGCTAATTTTCCCTTTAAATTTTTTTATAAAATAGTAATACAGATTTTAAGAGCAAATTAAAAGTACTGGGTAAATGAATATTATATAATTATTAATTTAAAAATACTGGGATTAATTTTATAAACATAAAACACTATAAATTACAAGATAGGCTATAATTGCAATTATATGCAATTTAGCTTTTAAAATACCAAACAAATTTGTAAAAATATGCAAAAATTACCTTATTTATATTTTGGTGCAAATGTGAGAATAAAATGAATTATTCGCCAAAAATGATAATTTTGAAAATAATTATTGGATTTTGTTGTATTAAAATAGGCAACAAATTGGTTTTAAAAATCATTAAAATGCCAAAATTCTTAGGTGTGCTTATATATGCACCAATATGCTATTTTGGAAACATTTGGGTATGAAAAATACTTAGGGAAAAATTGCATGTAGCAATGCTAGTTCGTCTCAGACCGACAAATTATCATACATATTCCCTGTTGCAATTAGTTTTGGGTCATGAACCTAGTATATCTCATTTAATTTTTTTTGGATGCGTAGTATATGTGCTTCTAGCACTGCCGTATTGCACCAAAATGGGTCCAAAAGAATGTTAGAAATATATGTTGGGTTTGAATCGCCCTCCATTATTCGCTACCTCAAAATATTAACGGAGGACTTGTTCACTACTCGATTTACTGTGAGCACGTGATTTTTGCCTTATATGAATTACTCCCATAAACTTAAAACAAAATAACTTCTTTCAGTGTTTGCAATTTTGTGGATTTTCGTGGCACTTTCTGTTAATTGTTTGCATTTTATTTGTGTATTTTAATTAGTAACAAATAAAAAAATATGTTGCATTTGCATTTAGGGTTTGACTTTGCATTTTTAAGAATTATCTAGTAATTAAGTATTTTATAAAAAAAGAAAAAATCACAAAATAGTTTCATTTGCACTTTTGAAGTTAATCTTTGATTTTAGTAGTTTTCCTTTTTAATTCGTTAGTGGTGGTAATTATCATTTAGGTTTCATTATTATTTTTAGGATAATTAGGTGTTAGGAATTAATTAAGATTTTAGTTTAATTTTGAAAAAAGAAAAGAAAAAGAAAACAAAAGAGGAAAACAAAGAGAATTAGAAATTTGGGCCATTTTAACTAAAAACCACCAGGCCTAAGTCTTGTCCTTCAAATCCGCCCCAATCAAGCCCAAACCTATGCCCAGATCCGGTCCAGCCCCCCAGTAACCAAACGACGTCGTATTCATGGGGTTCAATCCCAGCCGTCGAGGTTTGATGATCGAACGACTGGGAAGCTTAGGTTAACTAATATATAAGTGTCCAAGTCAACCCTACCCCCCTCAGTCCCCAGGTCCCGTCTCTCACCTGTCCATTAGAGACCAGCTCAACCTCGCCGCCCTCCGGCGTCCGCCGCTGGCCGGAAATCGCCTCCGCCGCCGGCCGGACTCCAATCTCTCTCAAATTTTAACCATAAGTTCCCCGTAACCTCCTCTTTCCAAACCCCCAAACCCCGTCCCCCAAATCCTAGCCAACCTTGTCGAATAACCCAAACCCTAGGCGCTGCCACCGCCGCCCACGGCGGCGCCACCTCCAAACCACCTCAAAACAACACCCCATGACCCCCATGCCTCCCTCACGTCTAATACGTCAATGGTTTCCTTCGAGACTACCCAGAATTAGTCAAATCTTAGATCTAAAGTTCGATCTTCAACAGTTCAAACCAATCGACCCTAGCCTCTGTTCTTCGAAATTTAGGGGTTTGATTCAATACAAATTAATGTTGTTCGTTCGTTCTCAATAGAGAACAAACGATTAGCATCAATTTCATGTGAATCAGAACATGAAACGTAGCTTCGAGCGTAATCAGTGAATGGTTCCAATGTCAAGTTGCTTCAAGTAATCCTCTTCTCTTTTTCGTCTTTTGATTTTAGTTTTCTTTGGTGTTCTGTCATAGCTTAGGGTTGCTTATGTTATCATTAAGTTTTCTTTTGTTTTGTTCTGTTGTTCTTGTATTCTTTTTTCTGAGTTTTATTTATCTGATTTGATCACGTTAATTAAGAGGATGGAAATACTGGCATGTTAGGTTTTTAGGGATATTATTGCCTAATTCATTCAAAATAGTTCCTGTAGATTCAAGTATTAGATGCAATAAGTAATTTGATATTGGTTTGTTTGATCTTTTTATTCCTTCAGTTCTGAAATTTGTTTGCTTGTCTTAGTTATTAGTTAGTAGGAACTTTTGGGGTCTTAATTGCATCAAAAGAAAACTTTAGGGGGTCTTAAGGGTCAGGTAAGGTCTGTAAAAATTAGGCAGGCAAAGGGCAATTCAGGAATTCTAGGTGGGGGAGGGAATCTTTTCTGTTGAGTAGAAGTTTCCATAGATAAGGTGAGTAGGAGTCTGTTAAAAAAGCATGATTTGCAGATCTTTTAGAGGGTATATAGGTAAAAACGATTTGGTCAAGAGGGGTAAAATAGAGAATGGCCAATTAGGATAAGGTTCTCTTAATCCCTTGCTGATAAAAGGAACCCCATAGTTGCCTTGCAGAAAAAGTTTTTAGAGGCTAAAAATTTCCAGAAACATAAGCGGTATAAGTTTACTATTTCTGAAAGGTTTAAGGGTTGAAAAATCTAGAAAAGGGGCTGTTACTGTTCCATTGAAATTTGGCTCTCCATTTGAAAATTTTCACTCTTAAAATCTATTTTTTTTCTTATTCTGAAATGGCTTGAAGCCTGATTCAACTCAAGATTGGTTTGGGAGGTCTGTTGATTCATTGAGGCTGAAATTAGCATTTGAACTGTTGCATTGCATCTTTGGTTTCAAATTTAGTCGGCTAGTTCATTTCTGGGGTGCTGAGTGCTGCTGCTTCTGTTTGCTTACAGTATTCATTTTTTTTCTTCTATAATCTCCAGGTACACTACTAAACTTAGCATGGAATTGAACATTGATTAGCATGTATGAAGCTTTGAAGGTTCAAGTTGAAGTTCAAATAAACAACTCATAGTTTTGATGAATTTGCTATTAGTTCTTACCATTGTATGTGATTAAGTGCTTCAGTTTGTTGATTTAACTCCTAGATTGGCTAAGTGCTAGTTCATGTTAATAAGTAGTGTGATTTAGTCACTTATATCTAGTGTATGATTTCAGGATGCTGGGGTTGTAATAGGTTTAAAACTATATGCGAATGAACGGGTTGCTCTATGCTTTAAATGGCACTGTTTGAGTAATGTCAAAATTACTATGCAAGAATCTGAGATAAACGTGTGATCTCTCTTTGTTATCTATTGTTGTTTTCAAATTCTAGAACTAGTTGGAAATTCAGGCTCTGCTGTTTGCTAGTTTTCAAATGTTAGGACTTGTTTGATACAGTAACCTTGTATGGATTTTTTAAAATGTTGAGAGGATTATCATATTAGATCTCATAAGAGAAGGTAGGGTCTGGTGGGTGTTTCGACGAAGGGTGTTAGTTTAAACTTTATTTCTTATATTATAAAAGTGGAATCTGAAATTTTATGAAGGCAATGGCATGGAATGTAGCATCGGTTCTTGGTACCTTTGTATTACTTTTAGAATATTAGGCTCCTTTTATTAGCCTGTGGTTATGGTCTAATCAATTCATTTATGAGTTGAACATTACTGTTGTGTTTAAGGAGGACTTACAAAGGTATTCGTAAATGCTTCGCCTGTAAAATCCCAGTTGTGTGATAACGTAATTGAAATCAGTGCTTTATTTCGAAATATCTTTCTGGTCTAAGACTAGAGTATATAGTTTTCCTTTGAAGTTTAAATTGTTGAATGGTTGCTGATTTTCGAACTAGGGCCTCAATGTTTATTGGAAATGGTTCATTTTGGTTTGGGCCTCCTTCTTAGGCCCGATGCAGACTGTCAAGATTATTTGTATTAGCCTGCGTTTGGCAGGCAGCGCGGCCTCTGCCTTTGGCCCAATGGCATCTGAATCCTCTCAGCGGAGGCAGTCCAGTTTTGGGTTTCCCTCAAGCCCAGTTTCCTTAATGCCTGGCCCTCATGAAATTTAAATATAAGTTAATAATCGTAGCAAATCTTTAGGGCCGTTTAAAATACGATTGTGGTTGTGTCTACGTTCGCGTAACATGACCATGATCCTAAATTAATTCGGAGTATGCGTTCGCGCAACTTTGCTCAATCTTTTCTTAATAATAAAATAGGTTACAAGCTTTTAATCATTTTTCAGTTCACGTAAGTTCATCAAAATCACATATGGCCTTCTAGTAATTTCGTAGGCTAGATAAAAACAATATTTCGTAGAATATCCTTTAAGGCCGTTTAAAAATACCAAGTGTGGTTGCGTATACGTTCGCGTAACGCAACTACATTTTCTAAAAAACAAAACCGGAGTATGCGTCCGCGCAACTTTGGCCCAAACACTCTTAATAATAATTAAGCGTTATTGATTGTGGAGACGTTCGCGTGACATGATTTTTGACGCACCAAACGGGCGGGTATACGTACGCGTAACCCGTCTCAAGATAATTTTCTAATTAATAGCGTTGAAAGAAACAAATGCACATAGGTTTAAAATCAGTAATTAAACAATTTTCGTAAGCCAAGTATTATCAAAGCGACCGTGCTAGAACCACGGAGCTCGGGAGTGCCTAACACCTTCTCCCGGGTTAACAGAATTCCTTACCCGGATTCCTGATTCGCAGACTGTAATAACAGAGTCAATCTTTTCCTCGATTCGAGATTTGAAACCGGTAACTTGGGACACCATTAATTAACCCAAGTGGCGACTCTGATTTTTTAAATAATAAATCATTCCGTTTCGATTGTCACTTTAAGTTGGAAAAAACTCCTTTATTATACCCTTCCGGGGGGTGTAGTGAAAAAAGGAGGTGTGACAACTCTGGCGACTCTGCTGGGGATAAGAACCCAGAACTTTTTGTTCAGGATTCAAGAATTCGAGCTTGTTTTATGATTTTTAATTGGCTTATTTATTTTTGATATTATTGTATTTTTGTGAACCTTTGTGCTAAACACTATCTGTTTACCACTTTAATATTGTTGAATTGTATAATTGCCTTCTTACGCCACCCATCTGAGTCTTTTGAAAATGGTGCATACGTTCGCGTAGCCCACTTTTTCTATAGAAAATATACCAAATAGAGCGAGGCTGGGCAAGCAACAAGGCCGGGCTGACTTTAGTGCTCCCGGTACGTCGCCCCCTCCTCGGTCCCAGTTGTTCGCTCGGGTACCCCAAGTCTAGACCAAAACCCCAGGTTCTTAAACCTAGAAGAACACAGCCTCATGCCGGATCCCTAGTAAGAGCGCTTGTTTGCATCACGTGTATTTGGCTTAGGGGACTCAACACAGGGGTTGGGTCCGTCTAGGACAGGTGTACCCAAAATAACTGACCATCATGATGCATTCTATGTGCTACATGAGCATTTATTTGTTTTGGCTTACATGCTGACCGGCTAAAAAGAGAAGAAAAGAGAGGAAAAATCAAAAACATAGAGAGGGAAAAAGAGAAAGAGAGGAAAACACCAAGAGTGATGTAGGAAAGGAGTAAACCCGGTTCTAAAGAAAAACCAATGCTTGAAAATACCCCGAAACTCTGCCGAATTTTTACAAAAAAAAAATATCATTTCAAAAGTCAAAATTGGCCGAACTATGCGGGTTTGATTCCCATCGGATATGGGATACGTAGGCAACCTATATAAGGTCCGGCCTTATTTTGAAAAAGAAAAGAAAAAAGAGAGAGAAGTGAGAAAGTCAAACAAATGCAGTCAGTCAAAATAAGCCGATTCAATGCCGGTAGTGTTTTAAACCATTCTTACCGAGATAGCCTTAGAATATTCTTCCGTTGTCGAAGGGCTATCTTCGTAAACGAATGGGCAAAGTTGAGAAGTGTCACAAAATAAGCCTCCCCCGGCCTCAAGATTCATGTGGAATTGGGAAGGGGCCATATTTGCAAAGCTAGCCTTTTGGCTAAAATTGGCATATCAAGGAAGGGATCATGGTCTTTTGTTTTAAAACTAGAAGCTTGCTTTCAAAAAAGGTCCATTAGAGTCAACCCTAACCCCACCTTTCTACAGGAACAAATGAATATTATCTAGGATCCGCCAGAAGTGGTCAGGGAGCAGGCTCGAGTACATTTGCGCATGTGGTGGAATGATTTGGATCAAGATGGTCAGAAATGGGTAAGAAAACAATTGGGCGCTCTTATAGACATTTGGGAGATCAAACCACGGGACGATCTGATCAAGGCTATGATAACTTTCTGAGACCCAGCTCGTAATGTTTTTCACTTCTCAGACTTTGAGATTACCCCTACTTTGGAGGAGATAGCTGGGTACATTGAGTTTGGACGAGAACTGAGGAAACAACAGCTTATATTCCCAAGGGCTCCATCGGTGCACAAGTTTTTTGACCTCCTGAATATCAGCAAACAGACAAGTAAAAACCGTGTAAGCGAAGGGTGTTGTGCTTTCCACTTCTTATACTTCAGGTTTGGGCACTCTTCTGGTTTTGAAGCACATGAAAAGGGGTTGTGCAACAAAAAAGATAAGGGTCTTTGGCAACTTCATCGCCGGTTTGCATTTATTGTGGCATTCTTGGGGATATTGGTTTTTCCAAATGAGAAGGGGACAGTGGATATTCGCATGGCTAGAATTGCATAAATCCTCACTACCATGAAAGATCATACACTTGCCCCGTTGGTACTGGCGGATATCTATCGTGCGTTGACTTTATGTAAAGCCGGGGCCCAGTTCTTTGAAGGTTGCAATATCCTCCTACAAATGTGGATGATCGAGCATCTTCACCACCATTCCAGATTCATGAGTTATGGCTCAAGCCCAAATAACTTCATCACTAGTTACGAAGAGAGGGTAAAGGATTACAATGTGCCGGAAGGATTTGAAGCATGGGTGTCTCATTTGAAAGATCTCAAAGCAAGTCAAATTGAGTGGTCCATAGGATGGCTCCCGAAGAAAGAAGCCATATACATGACTGCTACTAAAGGCTACTTGAGGATAATGGGTGTGAAAAGTATTCAACCGTATGCACCACAGAGGGTCTTGAGACAATTGGGACGGTATCAGATTGTGCCCGAAGATGAAGATCTAAGTACTCAAGTCATAGAGTTGTATCCAGAAGCCGCATTGCCCGAGGCTTTAGTTCAACAAGATTGGAATAGCTGCCGGTATCTTAAAAATGGCACCCAGGTACCGGATGCCGCAAAGGGAGAAGTGGATCCAAACTATGCTGCTTGGTTTGTGAAGAGGGCCGGTGTGAACACCGAGCCGGAACCCGAACCTGAGAGACCCGCCAAAAGACCTCATGTTCAAGCTTTTGATGACAAGATCCAAGAAAGAATAGCATGGGGAGAAAAGGAAAAGGCGTATCAAGCTGAGATTCGTGCCTTGAAAGAAAAACTGAGAAACATGGAATTTAACAATGATCTCCAGGCTCAAGAAGCCGAAGGTGAGAAAAGAAGATTGATCCAAGAGAATGAAGTTCTCAAAGTACAGATCCGGAAAATGAAAATAGCAATTGACAACCCGGGCAGGAGTAGAAAAGACGAAAAGCTCATCTACAATCTTACCCAAAAAGCACGTGATTTCGAGGATGATTTACAGAAGACTGAGGTGGAGTTAGCAAATGCTCGGGCCAAGATAGCTAAGGATGCAGGGGAACAGGCCAGTTTTATCCGTCAGCTGAAGGAGAAATACGCAAGGGGATGGTAAGTATGAAGAAAAAGGTCAAGATCATTGAAAATGAAATGGCCAAGCAGGGAAGAGATTTCGAAGCCGAGAGGGAGCACTGTTATTCTTTGATAGCAAGGTTAGAAAGGGATATGCAACAATTCCAACAACGGAGCCGGGCAGCTGAACAAACTTTGGAAGCCAGAACCCGAAAAATTGGAGAGTTATTACGGAAGAAAGGTAGGATCGGTGAAAAGGTCACTGCGATTGCATAGTACATTGTGGTAAAATGCCAGATATGTGAAGACATGACCCAGACTACTTTCTTTGCGGCAGTCATGACGTTTGTCCAGCAGGTAATGAGAGATTTGGAAAGGCTCCAAGTGGATCTTGCAGACGAGCTCGCAGCAAAACCAAATAACACCCCAAGAGCTCCAGGAGTTTTCAAGGCTTTAATGTAGTTGTGATCTTTGTTTGAGTCGGTACTTTTGTTTTGAGTCTGTTAAGTTGTTTTGAAGTCTGAGCTTTTTCTAAGTTTGTTTATTTCGAGTCTGTGAATCTTGAGTCCTTGTAGTCAAAGTATTTATTTTTATGAAAAATTGAAAATCCCAAAAGTATTTTGTTATTTATTTCTTTTCATATCCGCAAGAATTACACTCGGTCTGATTCATGCGGGGTCATGATACGTAGGCAATCTCCATAGGATTCGACCGTAACAAAAAACAAAAAAGGCAAACAAGAGAAAATAAAAAGGGAGCAAGAGAAAAGGAAAGAAAAGAGCGGAAAAACAATTTGAGGAAAGGAGAGAATAGGAACAAGAAAAAACCGAGGCAAGAGGAAAAGAAGGAAAAAGGAAAAAAAGGGGAAAAATAAGAGAGAAAAGCAAAAGAAAAGAGGGAAAGGCAAGAAACAAACAATGGAAAAACAAGGGGGAAGAATGAGAGAAAAGGCATGGCAAATAAAGAAAAAAGAAAGCCGGGATGACGCATGCAACCAAGCAAAGGCATAGTAGAAATGGTTAACTTCTTAGGTGCATTCATTCCCAAAATGTGCGGTTGCCTATCTATTAATGCTCTAACCTCTAACAAAGTTGTTGTTGATGATGAGTCCAGGCAGGTGGTTGGTTGATTGGCATTTTGGCAACTCACTCCTACAACCCCCGGCCAAAAAAAAAAAAAGTTGATCATGGCCAACCAGGAACTTGACGCGAGTGTTATCGATCCTTCGAGAGAGGTGGAAGAGTTGGATGTTAAATGTGATGAAAGAGGAGATGTATAAACTGAAACAACAGATGGCCAAGATGTATCAAGCATGGGCAAAAAAGGCGCCCGATATCAACCAGAATCCGTTGCCGGCCCATCATGAGACAAATATGATCGAGATAGTGCATAAGGGAGAGGAGCCTAAGAAGCCTTCACAGACCGTCATAATGATTCGGTCCAGTGAGGTCAGGCCGGTTGAAAAGTCAACAAGTGGGAAATCAGTGATCAGGTTGGGCGGGACAGACAGTGAGCCATCTGCGGTAGTCAAGAAAGGGTCCTCAAGTGAGGTTGCAACTAAACAAGAAAGGGCAAAAGTGGTTGTGCCAGGAGTGTCGAACAAGCCTGTCGTGATTTTAGAGGGTGCCCACACAGATCCCGTCATTGTCAAGCCAGGGGCAGTGAAGTATCCGGTGTCAGCAGTTCCAAAGCCTGTGGTTGTCTTTGATGAGGAGTTGATTTGAGAGGGTCCAAAGTTTATTTGATGAAGTAAACACTGTGGAAATTGGGGAAGGCTCTGGTGACGAAGAGGTGCATTTTGTCAAGCCGAATGTGAAGATCAACAATTGGGAAGCTACTCCTCTTCCTACTCGGAGGGAGTTTTGGTAGTGGGTTTTGATTTTCTTTTAGTTGTCTGGATTATTCCAGGGTTGTGATTCAGATTCTATGTTCCGTCCGTTTGGATGTGTTAAACCTTGCTATCTTTTGATTTCAATGAAATGCAATTTCCCTTTTTCATCATTCCTGATAGTTTTCTTTTTCTTTTCTTTCTTGTACAGTTCTTTCTATGCTGGTCTCAATGACATGACATGCATGAGGAATCTTCGGCCCAGTCTTAAAAGCCGGTCTAATTCTGAAGTAATAATACAAGAAATTGAGTGTGATGATGAATTGGAACATGACGATGATGAGTGGGTCAAAATCGGCCCGAGCAATTGAGTTTGATAAATGAGAAAAGAATGGCAGCAGTGTGTCATGGCCAGTTGTACCAACAGAGAATGGCGAGAGCATATAACAAGAAAGTGCGTCCATGGATGTTCGAAGTAGGACAGTTAGTGTTGAGACGTATCTTGCCTCATCAGGCTGAAGCAAAAGGAAAGTTCGCCCCAAACTGGCAGAGACCATTTTTTGTAACTAGAGTGTTGTCCAATGGTGCGTTATATTTGACAGATGTGGAAGGAAAGTGTGTTGAAAGGCCATCAATTCCGATGCGGTCAAGAGATATTATGTATGATCTTCTTTGTTTTAATTGTATTTGTTTGTACTTGGCATATTTTGAAGATTGGAATGACGAAGGCATTTTGTTCTGCTATCCAAACACTTTATCCTTTGTTACCCCCTTAGAGCCTCATTCATTTTCTTTCATACCCCTCTTTCGGAATCAGTAGCAAAGATCAGAAACACAAGCGTGAAAGATAAGTCAAGGAAAAAGAGAAAAGAGAAGAATGAAAAGAGAGAGAAGGAAAAAAGAAGAACAAAAGAAAGAAAAAAGGAAGAGAAAAGAGAAGAAAAAGAAAAAAAGGAAAAAAAAGAAAAAGAAAAAGAAAAAACAAACAACAAAAAGAGAAAGGAAGAAAGAAAAGAAAAGAAAAGAAAGTGGAAGAAAAAGAAAAGAGAAAATCACAGCAACAAAGTAATTTCTATGACCTGAACTACGTTTGACTTGATTCCGAAAGGATACGTAGGCAGCCTCTCTGAGGTTCAGTCACATCAAAATAAAAATCCAAAAGTCCCCAAGAATGAAACTGGGGCAGAAGTCGTGGTTGTTGTAAGCAATCTGATTCCGAAAGTTGTAATTTTGAACCCATTTGAATTGTTTTGAGCCCTTGATACCTTTTCTTTCTAACCCTATCCAAAAGCCCACATTACGGTCCAAAGAAAGACCTTCCGATCAGTCTTCAAGAAATGCCAAGTCAAAACGGGTAAAGGTAATTCATGTCAGGGGCAACACTCTAGTTCAAGCAGGAAAAATCCAAAATTAGAGAGTCTTATTGGTGAATACCCTCACGGGCACCGTAAGGCGACGTGAGCTGAGAGAAATGAAAAATGAGAGAGTCTTATTGGTAAAAACCCTCACGGGCACCATAAGGCGAAAGTGAGTTGAGAGAAATCAAATGAGATAGGTCTGTGGGTAAAAACCGTTCAAGACACTGCAGGATGAACAAGGTTAGGGTTTGGTTGAAGAAATCAGGATTATGGAATTCTGGGGCAACAAAGCATGGCAGGTGAAAGTTGATTGGTTGGGCGGATTCGGCCGATTAGTCCGAAATGCATGTCATGATCAATGGTACCAGTTGTTCCACTAAGATAAGTCCCTTTTCCTTTTCTTTCCTTTTTGTAAATCGTCCGGTTATGGATTCTTTTATCCTTAACTCTCAAGGTCATTGCATTTCATTCCTTTTGAGGTTTTTTCTTCAAGATGTTCCAATGTCAGTTGCGTTCAAAACAAAGAAGAAAAGATGTCAAGGCTCACTACCAGTCTCCCAATTACAAAAGCATAGTGGGGCTAGAACGTACCAAAGATGGCATGATGCAAAGTAAGATACAAAGAGTCACCGGAAGTTTCATCGGTGGTTTGATTGGGTAGTTTTACGGGGGATGCAAAGTTTCGGATAAAAGGGGTCAGAGAGGCAGAAGCAACAGTCTGGGTATGAAACACTCAGGTCATCGAAGGTCGTGGGGGTCGAAAGTTAGTCAGAAAGGTAAACGATTCAGGCCAGTTCAAGAAGCAAGGCAAGGCAAAACACAATAGCGGAGACGTCTTCAGCAAGAATACCATCAACTAATCAACTAACCACCATTTTTTAACTGACAAGATTATTCTTTGTTGAAACAGGGGCAGGAAGTTTTCGTTGGTTTCGGAGAAACCCTCCTTAAGGGAAAAGCAAGCACCAAAACAGGTTTGACCATAAATTCTCAGGACCCTCCTGGAAAATGGGACTTAGTTTAAATTTCAAAACAATCATGAGTAGCATAATTTAGCATAAATGTACCCCAAAGGAATATAAGTTAGTTTCCAAGTTTGCATGCTTAAGATAGGATTCAATTAGAAGTTTTCAGGACCCTCCTGAATAGTGGGACGTAGTTTTAAGGTCTGTTTAGATAACAAGATATAGTGGAACTCGTACTTTTAGTAGAAATGACTTAGGTTAAAACTGTTTTTTTTAACTAGAAGTTGTCAGGACCCTCCTGGATAATGGGGAGTAGTTTAAGACCTTTTGATAACAAATGTAGTGGGAGCGATACCTTTAGAAGATGTAACTTAGGTTTGTAATTGTTAGGAGTTGTCAGGACCTCTCTGGATAATAGGACATTGCTTTCAAATTCTTAGTAACATTTGGCAATACGATTCAGTTCTACACTCACATTTGTACCCAACCACCAAACTGGGGCTGAAAATTGTTCTTTGTCTTGTCTATTTTTGTTGAAATCAGGCGCCCACCTGGAGAACAAGGGAATACATTTCAAGATTCAGCAATCAGGCGCCCACCTGGAGAACAAGGGAATACATTTCAAGTTCAGCAATCAGGCGCCCACCTGGAGAACAAGGGAATACATTTCAAATTTCAGCAATCAGGCGCCCACCTGGAGAACAAGGGAATACATTTCAAATTTCAGCAATCAGGCGCCCACCTGGAGAACAAGGGAATACATTTTAAGTTCAGCAATCAGGCGCCCACCTGGAGAACAAGGGAATGCATTTCAAGTTTTAGCAATCAAGAGCCCACCTGGAGAACAAGGGAATACATTTCAAGTTTTAGCAATCAGGAGCCCGCCTAGAGAACAGAGGCATTTATTTCAAGTTTTAGCAATCAGGAGCCCGCCTGGAGAACAGAGGCATTTATTTCAAGTTTTAGCAATCAGGAGCCCGCCTGGAGAACAGAGGCATTTATTTTAAGTTTTAGCAATCAGGAGCCCGCCTGGAGAACAGAGGCATTTATTTCAAGTTTTAGCAATCAGGAGCCCGCCTGGAGAACAGAGGCATTTATTTCAAGTTTTAGCAATCAGGAGCCCGCCTTGAGAACAGAGGTATTTATTTCGTGTTTTAGCAATCAGGAGCCCGCCTGGAGAACAAAGGCATTTATTTCAAGTTTGAGCAATCAGGAGCCCGCCTGGAGAACAGAGGCATTTATTTCAAGTTTTAGCAATCAGGAGCCCGCCTGGAGAACAGAGGCATTTATTTCAAGTTTTAGCAATCAGGAGCCCGCCTGGAGTACAGAGGCATTTATTTCAAGTTTTAGCAATCAGGAGCCCGCCTGGAGAACAGAGGCATTCATTTCAAGTTTTAGCAATCAGGAGCCCGCCTGGAGAACAGAGGCATTCATTTCAAGTTTTAGCAATTTTATTTCAAGATTTAGCAGTCAGGAGCCCGCTGGAGAATAGAGGCATTTGTTTCAAGTTTTAGCAATCAGGAGCCCGCTTGGAGAACAGAGGAATTCATTTTAAGTTTTAGCAATCAGGAGCCCGCCTGGAGAACAGAGGCATTTTATTTCATGTTTTTAGCAATCAGGAGCCCGCCTGGAGAACAGAGGCATTTATTTCAAGTTTTAGCAATCAGGAGCCCGCCTGGAGAACAGAGGCATTTATTTCAAGTTTTAGCAATCAGGAGCCCGCCTGGAGAACAGAGGCATTTATTTCAAGTTTTAGCAATCTGGAGCCCGCCTGGAGAACAGAGGCATTTATTTCAAGTTTTAGCAATCAGGAGCCCGCCTGGAGAATAGAGGCATTTATTTCAAGTTTTAGCAATCAGGAGCCCGCCTGGAGAACAGAGGCATTTATTTCAAGTTTTAGCAATCAGGAGCCCGCTTGGAGAACAGAGGCATTTATTTCAAGTTTTAGCAATCAGGAGCCCGCCTGGAGAACAGATGCATTTATTTTCAATCAGGAGCCCGCCTGGAGAACAGAGGCATTTATTTCAAGTTTTAGCAATCAGGAGCCCGCCTGGAGAACAGAAGCATTTATTTTCAAGTTTTTGGCAATCAGGCGCCCACCTGAAGAACAAGGGAATACATTTTCAAGTTCAGCAATCAGGGGCCCACCTGGAGAACACGGGAATACATTTCAAGTTTCAGCAATCAGGCGCCCACCTGGAGAACAAGGGAATACATTTCAAGTTCAGCAATCAGGCGCCCACCTGGAGAACAAGGGAATACATTTCAAGTTTCAGCAATCAGGCGCCCACCTAGAGAACAAGGGAATACATTTCAAGTTCAGCAATCAGGCGCCCACCTGGAGAACAAGGGAATACATTTTAAGTTCAGCAATCAGGAGCTCACCTAGAGAACAAGGGAATACATTTCAAGTTTTAGCGGTCAGGAGACCGCCTGGACAACAGAGGCATTTATTTCAAGTTTTAGCAATCAGGAGCACGCCTAGAGAACAGAGGCATTTATTTCAAGTTTTAGCAAACAGGAGCCCGCCTGGAGAATAGAGGCATATATTTCAAATTTCAGCAGTCAAGCATCACTCGGAAAAATGGCAAAACATCTCATATCACAATTCAAGGCAACAACAAAAGAATTCCATCAGGAGAATACAAGTTCACAAGGCAACAAGAACTACAAGATCAAGTTTGAAGACATAGATAGGACTTTTGTAATTCATAGATTATAGCTTAGTCTAGCTTCTTTTTATTTCGACACGGTGTAATAAGGGGGTTCAGTAAGTAGTAGCAGCAATAGCAACAACAGTGAAACCACAGCTTCATGGTAGTCCCAGCTACTAGACCTTCTCGAACTACACTGACCTGATTCCTTTTTAGCCAAGGATATGTAGGCAACCTCAGAAGCAGGGTGCGGTCAAACTTTTCAAAAATGCTTCCCACGGAGTATTCAAACGGGCAAAAATCGCTCGCATACGCTCACTTTATCTTTGCACGAAAACTCTTCGTGTTTCCGAGCAAAGAGGGGCAGCTGTGAGCACGTGATTTTTGCCCTATATGAATTACTCCCATAAACTTAAAACAAAATAACTTCTTTCAGTGTTTGTAATTTTGTGGATTTTCGTGGCATTTTCTGTTAATTGTTTGCATTTTGTTTGTGTATTTTAATTAGTGAATAATAAAAAAAAATATGTTGCATTTGCATTTAGGGTTTGACTTTGCATTTTTATGAATTATCTAGTAATTAAGTATTTTATAAAAAAAGGAAAAATCACAAAGTAGTTTCATTTGCACTTTTGGAGTTAGTTTTTGATTTTAGTAGTTTTCCTTTTTAATTTGTTAGTGGTGGTAATTATCATTTAGGTTTCATTATTATTTTTAGGATAATTAGGTGTTAGGAATTAATTAAGATTTTAGTTTAATTTTGAAAAAAGAAAAGAAAAAGAAAACAAAAGAGAAAAACAAAGAGAATTAGAAATTTGGGCCATTTTAACTCAAAACCACCAGGCCCAAGCCTTGTCCTTCAAATCCGCCCCAAGCCCAAACCTATGCCCAGATCCGGTCCAGCCCCCAGTAACCAAACAACGTCGTATTCATGGGGTTAAATCCCAGCCGTCGAGGTTTGATGATCGAACGACAGGGAAGCTTAGGTTAACTAATATATAAGTGTCCAAATCAACCCTACCCCCTCAGCCCCCCAGGTCCCGTCTCTCACCGGTCCATTAGAGACCAGCTCAACCTCGACGCCCTCCGCCGTCTGCCGCCGGTCGGAAATCGCCTCCGCCGGCGGCCGGTCTCGAATCTCTCTCAAATTTTAACCATAAGATCCCCGTAACCTCCTCTTTCCAAACCCCCAAACCCCGTCCCCCAAATACTAGCCAACCTTGTCGTATAACCCAAACCCTAGGCGCCGCCACCGCCGCCCACGGCGGCGCCACCTCCAAACCAACTCAAAACAACACCCCATGACCCCCATGCCTCCCTCACGTCTAATACGTTAATGGTTTCCTTCGAGTCTACCCAGAAT
Source organism: Nicotiana attenuata (assembly GCF_001879085.1). NCBI lineage: Eukaryota > Viridiplantae > Streptophyta > Magnoliopsida > Solanales > Solanaceae > Nicotiana > Nicotiana attenuata. The sequence goes on along the minus strand of NW_017674132.1, from coordinate 67,745 downwards.
TACTCAAATTTTAGATCTGAAGTTCGATCTTCAACAGTTCAAACCAATCGACCCTAGCCTCTGTTCTTCGAAATTTAGGGGTTTGATTCAATACAAATTGATGGTGTTCGTTCGTTCTCAATAGAGAATAAACGATTAGCATCAATTTCATGTCAGAACATCAAGCGTAGCTTCGAGCATAATCAGTGAATGGTTCCAATGTCAAGTTGCTTCAGGTAATCCTCTTCTCTTTTTCGTCTTTTGATTTTAGTTTTCTTTGGTGTTCTGTCATAGCTTAGGGTTGCTTATTTTATCATTAAGTTTTCTTTTGTTTTGTTCTGTTGTACTTGTATTCTTTTTTTTTGAGTTTTATTTATCTGATTTGATCACGTTAATTAAGAGGATGGAAATACTGGCATGTTAGGGTTTTAGGGATATTATTGCCCAGTTCATTCACAATAGTTTCTGTAGATTCAAGTATTAGATGCAATAAGTAATTTGATATTGGTTTGTTTGATCTTTTTATTCCTTCAGTTCTGAAATTTGTTTGTTTGTCTTAGTTATTAGTTAGTAGGAACTTTTGGGGTCTTAATTGCATCAAAAGAAAACTTTAGGGGGTCTTAAGGGTCAGGTAAGGTCTGTAAAATATAGGCAGGCAAAGGGCAATTCAGGAATTCTAGGTGGGGGAGGGAATCTTTTCTGTTGAGTAGAAGTTTCCAGAGATAAGCTAAGTAGGAGTCTGCTAAAAAAGCATGATTTGCAGATCTTTTAGAGGGTAGATAGGTAAAAACGATTTGGTCAAGAGGGGTAAAATAGAGAATGGCCAATTAGGATAATGTTCCCTTAATCCTTTGCCGATAAAAGGAACCCCATACTTGCCTTGCAGAAAAAGTTTTTAGAGGCTAAAAATTTCCAGAAACATAAGCGGTATAAGTTTACTATTTCAGAAAGGTTTAAGGGCTGAAAAATCTAGAAAATGGGCTGTTACTGTTCCATTGAAATTTGGCTCTCCATTTTAAAAATTTTCACTCTTAAAATCAATTTTGTTTCTTATTCTGAAATGGCTTGAAGCATGATTCAACTCATGATTGGTTTGGGAGGTCTGTTGATTCATTGAGGCTGAAATTAGCATTTGAACTGTTGCATTGCATCTTTGGTTTCAAATTTAGTCGGCTGGTTCATTTCTGGGGTGCTGAGTGCTACTGCTTCTGTTTGCTTACAGTATTCATTTTTTTTCTTCTATAATCTCCAGGTACACTACTAAACTTAGCATGGAATTGAACATTGATTAGCATGTATGAAGCTTTGAAGGTTCAAGTTGAAGTTCAAATAAACAGCTCATAGTTTTGATGAATTTGCTATTAGTTCTTACCATTGTATGTGATTAAGTGCTTCAGTTTTTCTGATTTAACTCCTAGTTTGGCTAAGTGCTAGTTCATATTAATAACTAGTGTGATTTAGTCACTTATATCTAGTGTATGATTTCAGGATGCTGGGGTTGTAATAGGTTTAAAACTATATGCGAATGACCGGGTTGCGCTATGCTTTAAATGGCACTGTTTGAGTAATGTCAAAATTACTATGCAAGAATCTGAGATAAACGTGTGATCTCTCTTTGTTATCTATTGTTGTTTTCAAATTCTAGAACTAGTTGGAAATTCAGGCTCTGCTGTTTGCTAGTTTTCAAATGTTAGGCCCTGTTTGATACAGTAACCTTGTATGAATTTTTTAAAATGTTGAGAGGATTATCATTAGATCTCATAAGAGAAGGTAGGATCTTGTGGGTGTTTCGACGAAGGGTGTTAGTTTAAACTTTATTTCTTATATTATAAAAGTGGAATCTGAAATTTTATGAAGGCAATGGCATGGAATGTAGCATCAGTTCTTGGTACCTCTGTATTACTTTTAGAATATTAGGCTCCTTTTATTAGCCTGTGGTTATGGTCTAATCAATTCATTTATGAGTTGAACATTACTGTTGTGTTTAAGGAGGACTTACAAAGGTATTCGTAAATGCTTCGCCTGTAAAATCCCAGTTGTGTGATAATGTAATTGAAATCAGTGCTTTATTTCAAAATATCTTTCTGGTCTTAGACTAGAGTATATAGTTTTCCTTTGAAGTTTAAATTGTTGAATGGTTGCTGATTTTCGAACTAGGGCCTCAATGTTTATTAGAAATGGTTCATTTTGGTTTGGGCTCCTTCTTAGGCCCGATGCAGACTGTCAAGATTATTTGTATTAGCCAGCGTTTGGCAGGCAGCGGGGCCTCTGCCTTTGGCCCAATGGCATCTGAAGCCTCTCAGCGGAGGCAGTCCAGTTTTGGGTTTCCCTCAAGCCCAGTTTCCTTAATGCCTGGCCCTCATGAAATTTAAATATAAGTTAATAATCGTAGCAAACCTTTAGGGCCGTTTAAAATACGATTGTGGTTGCGTATACGTTCGCATAACATGACCATGATCCTAAATTAATTCGGAGTATGCGTTCGCGCAACATCGCTCAATCTTTTCTTAATAATAAAATAGGTTACAAACTTTTAATCATTTTTTAGTTCACGTAAGTTCATCAAAATCACATATGGCCTTTTAGTAATTTCGTAGGCTAGATAAAAATAATATTTCATAGAATATCCTTTAAGGCCGTTTAAAAATACCAAGTGTGGTTGCGTATACGTTCGTTTAACACCACTACATTTTCTAAAAAACCAAACTGGAGTATGCGTTCGCGCAACTTCGGCCCAAACACTCTTAATAATAATTAAGAGTTATTGATTGTGGACACGTTCGCGTGACATGATTTTTGACGCACCAAACGGGCGGGTATACGTACGCGTAACCCGTCTCAAGATAATTTTCTAATAAAAAGCGGTGAAAGAAACAAATGCACATAGGTTTAAAATCATTAATTAAACAATTTTCATAAGCCAAGTATTATCAAAGCGACCGTACTAGAACCACGGAGCTCGGGAGTGCCTAACACCTTCTCCCGGGTTAACAGAATTCCTTACCCGGATTTCTGAATTGCAGACTGTAATAACAGAGTCAATCTTTTCCTCGATTCGGGATTTGAAACCGGTGACTTGGGACACCATTAATTATCCCAAGTGGCGACTCTGATTTTTTAAATAATAAATAATTCCGTTTCGATTGTCACTTTAAGTTGGAAAAAACTCCTTTATTATACCCTTCCGGGGGGTGTAGTGAAAAAAGGAGGTGTGACATTTACAGACTGTCTATTCGACAAGACACGTTTCCCAAAATTAGGGGGAGAAATTGATGAAACCAAACGTGAAATTTTATGGAAAAATTATTCATTGTCTCATCTTGATCCACGTGCGTTTGTTTGTGAAAAAGAGGTGCAAAAGATTATTCATTTGCAGAAAATAACAAATTAATTTCCAGACGCAATTACGGGTCTGAAAAAGATAACAAAATCACATATCCCTGCAGAGAATATTCCAATCCGTATTGATGTCCTTGTTGGACAATCTTCTAGTGTCATAGCTAATGAGTCAACAGCACGCCTGAAGCGTGGCAGACCATTCGGTTCTAAGGATCGAAATCCTAGAAAAAGAAAAAGGAATGATCAAGATGACACTACGAAAGAGTCTCATGAAGAAATCCATGATTTAACCAATCCTGAAATTCATGAGGAAATCATTGAGCCTCGGACTCAAGAAAATAAGGAATTATCAATAAATCTGTCACGACCCGGAATCCCAACCTCTGGGTCGTGATGGCGCCTAACATCCATTTGCTAGGCAAGTCGACGTGAGATAGTTAAATGCAAAATTTTAGTAGTTTCAACAAGGTGACGATAATAACGAGAGATAGGGACTCAAACTAATACAACACTAGCATAAGTCATGTAATAACATCTACTCCCAAAGATTTGGAGTCATGAGTATACGAGCTACTAAGGTTCTACAAATAAAGTTTGAAATAAATACAACTATTTCGAATGAAATGAACAGTAAAAGAGGGAAGAGGAAGGGGACTTCAAGGTCTGCAGATGTAAGCAGATCTACCTCAAGTCTCCGTATGCAATAATCTGAGTTGTCGTACCTCACCCACCGCTGGGACCAATACCAAAATCTGCACAAGAAGTGCAGAAGTGTAGTATGAGTACAAACCGACCCAATGTACTCCAAAAGTGTCGAGCCTAACCTCGACGACGTAGTGATGAAGCTATCACAGGACACTCACGTAATTAACCTGTACAAACATCTATATATTTACAACGTTCACAATACAGAGATTTAAGAATGTACAATTTAGAGGGGACATTCGAACGGTGGAAAAGATACGATAATTACGACAGGTATGATACCACAAGATAGCCAAATAAATCATCAACTAATGTGGACCGATAATCATACGGTATAAAGATGGCATGGCATCACCCTTCGTGCTTTTACTCTCGATGTCACCATGTAACAATGAATAAATGAGATCGATGGCACGACATCACCCTTCGTGCTTTAATTCTCTTCATCACTATGTATTAATCAATAAATGAGATAATGAAATGGCACGACATCACCCTTCGTGCTTTAACACTCTCCCTTACCGTGTAGTAAAGATAATATAAATTCTGGAGTTAAATAGTGCGGGGAATGTGCTTTACGTCAAATAAGATTCTAAGATACCAAACCTCCACTTCCAATGATAATCAACCATTGCTAATAATACAATAATGACAGAAGGAATGATCAAATAAGTAATGATCTAATCTAAGCATGGATGTCAAAATTAAAAGGGCAACAAATCACAAGGAAAAAAGTTCCACCTGCATTTTTTATCCCACAACAATGCGTAAACGCTCGTCACCTCACGTATGTGTTGAACCCACACGTTAATCACGTAGAAAATATGCAAACAAGTCCTAATCCCTCAAGTTAAGGTTAACCGCGAGACTTACCTCGCTCTGCAATCAAATCAAAGCTCAACCGGGCCATTTCCTAAAAAATCCGCTTCCAAACCAATCGAATCTAACCAAATATCGTTCAAACAATTCAAAATAAACTTTAGGAACTACCCATGAGTGAAAGAGGTTCAATTTAGATCATTATTGAAAAAGTCAACACCGGGCTTGCTTGGTCAAAATCGTAATTCGGACCAAAACCCGAGATTTTGATTTTGAAATTCGGCCTCTGTTCGAGATCTAAATTCCAACAACAACAACAAGGACCCAGTAAAATCCCGGTAGCGGGGTCTGGGGAGGGTAGTGTGTACGCAGGCCTTACCCCTACCCTGAGGGAGTAGCCAAATTTACAAAATCCCTAATTCTATCCAAATACAAAATTTCTAGGGTGTTTAGGGTTGAAAGTTCGAAAGAAATGAGATAATTCCCATTTTTTCCCTCTTTTACCCAGGTGCAATTATTGCTATTGCGACACATAATTTGCATTTCCGATGAACGCGAAAGCGATCAACCCATCGCAAATGCGAAAAGGTCACTGAGCTTGATGTCGTTGCAAATGCAACAATTTTATCGCAAAAAGCGAACCAAGGCTGTCCGCAAATGCGAACAATCCTTTGCAAAAGAAAAGCAGTACCAAGTCAGTCAGTGGTCGGAATTGCGACCAAAACTTCCTCAATTACGAAGATACAGAGTCCGCAAATGCGAAGAATATCTCGCAAATGCGAACATTTCCCATCCCAGCCCATGCTCGCAATGCGACTCATTGTTCGCAAAAGCGAGGCTCGCATTTGCGAGCCAGACCTTGCAAATGTGAGATCTGCATATCACACCAGAAACAAAAGACGCATCATCTATTTCCAAAGTCCAAAAATCGACCTGTAGCATATCCAAAACTCACCAAGCCCTCGGGGCTCCAAAACGAACATGCACACAAGTCCAACAACATCATACAAACTCGCTCACGCGATCAGAACGCCAAAATAACACCTAGAACTACAATCAGACACCAAAATAAATGAATTTTCAATCAACTTAAGAACATGAAATTTTACAACTGGACGTCCGAATCACGTCAAATAAATTCCATTTTGTACCAAGTTATACAGACAAGTCATAAATACTCTAATGGACTTATACCAAGTTCTGGAACCGAAATCCGAACCCGATAGTAACAAAGTCAACTTACGGTCAAACTTAGTAATTCTTTAAACCTTTAGATTTAAATGCGAACTCTTCCCATCCCAGCCCATGTAGAAAACTTATGTAATGTAATGGGTATTTGAAATGATTAAAGTCACTTACTAATTAATTTAGAAAGAAAATCTCTTGGAAAAATTGTCTCTAGGGTGCTTAGGGTTGAGAGTTTGAAATAAGTGAGCTAATTCCCGTTTCCCCTCTTTATCCCATGTGCAGTTATCACAATTGCGACACATAGTTCGCAATTGCGATGATCACAAAAGCGATAAGCCCATCGCAAATGCAAAAAAGGTCAGTGAGCCCGAAGTCATCGCAAATGCGACAATTTGATCACAAAAAGCGAACCAAGGTTGTCTGCAAATGTGAACAATCCTTCGCAAAAGCGAAGCAGTACCAAGCCAGTCAGTGGCCGCAGTTGCAACCAATACCTTCGCAATTGCAAAGATACAAAGTCCACAAATGCGAAGAATATCTCGCAAATGCGAACTCTTCCCATCCCAGCCCATGTTCTCAAATGCGACTCATTAATCGCAAAAGCGAGGCTCACATTTGCAAGAGAGAGCTTGCAAATGCGAGATCTGCAGATCACTCCAGATACAAAAGATGCATCAACTATTTCCAAAGTCAAAAAATCGATCTGTAGCCTATCCAAAACTCACCTGAGCCCTCGGAGCTCTAAACCAGACATGCACACAAGTCCAACAACATCATACAAACTCGCTTGCGCTATCAAAACGCCAAAATAACATCTAGAACTACAAATCGGACACCACAACTTATGAAAATGAGGTTACCCACTTCTATTTGGGGTCATGCCATTTTTCATGCAGTAATGCTAGTTCGTCTCAGACCGACAAAATATCATATATATTCTCCATTGCAATTGATTTTGGGTTATGAACCTAGTATATCCCATTTAAAAATTTATGGATGCGCAGTATATGTGCTTCTATTACTGCCATATTGCACCAAAATGGGTCACCAAAGTATGTTAGGAATATATGTTGGGTTTGAATATCCCTCCATTATTCACTACCTCAAAACATTAATGGGGGATTTGTTCATTGCTCGATTTACAGACTGTCAATTCAATGAGTCGCGTTTCCCAAAATTAGGGGGAGAAATTGGCGAAACCAAACGTGAAATTTTGTGGAAAAATCTATCATTGTCTCATCTTGATCCACATGCCTCAATTTGTGAAAAAGTGATGCAAAAGATTATTCATTTGCAGAAAATAACAAATTAAATGGTAGACGCATTTACAGATCTAAAAACGATAACAAATTCACATATCCCTGCAGAGAATATTCCAATCTGTATTGATGTCCATGTTGGACAATCTTCTACTGTCATAGCTAATGAGTCAAAAGCACGCGTAAATCGTCGCAGACAATTCGGTTCTTAGGATCGAAATCCTTGAAAAAGAAAAACAAATGATCAAGTCGAAAGAGTCTCATGAAGAAATCCACGATATAACCAATCCTGAGATTCATGGGAAAATCACTGATCCTGAGACTCAAGAAAATAAGGAACTATGAACAAATCTGTCATGACCCGGAATCCCAACCTCGGGGTTGTAATGGCGCCTAATATCCACTTGCTAGGCAAGCCGACGTGAGATAGTTAAATAGCAAAATTTTTAGCATTTTCAACAAGCTGACGATAAATAACGAGAGATAGGGACTTAAACTAATAGAACACCAGCATAAGTCATGTAATAACATCTACTCCCAAAGATCCAGAGTCACTAGTACACGAGCTACCAAAGTTCTATAAATAGAGATTAAAATAAATACAACTGTTTCGAATGAAATGAACAGTAAAAGAGGGAAGATGAAGGGGACTTCAAGGTCTGCGGATGTCAGTAGATCCACCTCAAGTCTTCGAATACAATGATTCGAGTTGTCGTACCTCACCCACCGTTGAGACCAATACCAAAATCAGCAACAAGAATTGCAGACTTGTAGTATGAGTACAACCGATCCAATGTACTCCATAAGTGTCGAGCCTAACCTCGACGAGGTAGTGACGAGGCTATCATAGGACACTCGTGTAATTAACCTGTACAAACATGTATATATGTACAACAACCATAAAATAGAGATATAACAATGTACAATTGGGTGGGGATATGCGAAAGGTGGAAAAGATAAGATAATTACGATAGGTATGATACCACAAGATAGCAAAATAAATCATCAACCAATGAGGACCAATAAACATACGGTATAAAGATGGCACGGCATCATCCTTCGTGCTTTTACTCTCATCCTTACCATGAAATCATGACATAAGTAAAATGAAATGGCACGTCATCACTCTTCGTGGTTTTACTCTCGATGTCACCAAGTAACAATGAATAAATGATATAGATGACATGGCATCACCCTTCGTGCTTTTAAATTCTCTTCCTCACTTTGTATTAATCAATAAATGAGATGAAATAGTACGACATCACCCTTCATGCTTTAACACTCTCCCTTACCATGTAGTAAAGATAATATAAATTCTGGAGTTAAATAGTGCGGAGAATGTGCTTTATGTCAAATATGATTCTAAGATACCAAACCTCAAATTCCAACAATACTCAACCATATCTAATAATAAAATAATGACGGAAGGAATGATTAAATAAGTAATGAGTTATCTAAGCATGGATGACATAATTAAAAGGGCAACAAATCACAAGGAAACAAGTTCCACCTGCATGATTTATCCCACAATAATGCATAAATGCTCGTCACCTCACATATGCGTTGAACCCACACGCTAAACACGTAGTAAATATGAAAACAAGTCCTAATCCCTCAAGTCAAGGTTAACCACGAGGCTTACCTCGCTCCGCATTCAAATCAAAGCTCAATCGGGGCATTTCCTAAAAAATCCGCTTCCAAACCAATCGAATCTAACCAAATATTGTTCAAACAATTCAAAATGAGCTTTAGAAACTACCCATGAGTGAAAGAGGTTCAATTTAGATTATTATTGAAAAAGTGAACAAAAGTCAATCCCAGGCCCGCTTGGTCAAAATCGAAATTCTGACCAAAACCCGAATACCCATTAACCCCCGGACCCGGTTATGTAATTATATTTGAAACCCAACCTCAATTCGAGATACAAAATCAAACAATAACATCAACGACCCAGTAAAATTTCACTAGTGGGGTTTGAAGAGGGTAGTGTGTACGAAGACCTTACCCCTGCCCCGAGGGAGTAGCTAACTTTACAAAAATCTCTAATTCTACCAAAATATCTAATTTCTACTATGAAAATCCTAGAATTGATGTTGAAAACTTATGACATGTAATGGGTAACTGAAAACAAATAGATTAAGGTCACTTACCAATGAATTTAAGAAGAAACTCTCTTCGGAAAATCGCCTCTAGGGTATTTAGGATTGAAAGTTTGAAAGAAATGAGCTAATTCCCATATTTTCCCTCTTTAACCCAGGTGCAATTATCGCAAAAGCGATAAACCCACCGCAAATGCGAAAAGGTTACTGAGTCTGATGTCGTCGCAAATGCGACAATTTTATCGCAAAAAGCGAACTAAGGCTGTCCGCAAATGCGAACAATCCTTCGCAAAAGTGAAGCAGTACCAAGACAGTCAGTGGTCGCAATTGTGACCAAAACCTCCGCAATTTCGAATATACAGAGTCTGCAAATGTAAATAATATCTCGCAAATGCGAACTCTTCCCATACCATCCCATGCTCGCAAATGCGACTCATTGTTTGCAAAAGTGAGGCTCGCATTTGCGAGCCAGACCTCGCAAATGCGAGATCTGCAGATCACACTAGGAACAAAAGATGCATCAGCTATTTCCAAAGTCCAAAAACCGACCTGTAGCCAATCCAAAACTCACCCGAGCCCTCGGGGCTCCAAACCAAATATGCACACAAGTCCAACAACATCATAGAAACTCGCTCACTCGATCAGAACGCCAAAATAACACCTAGAACTACGAATCACACACCAAAACAAATAAAATTTTCAATGAAACTTAAGAACGTGAAATTTTACAACCGGACGTCCGAATCACGTCAAATCAATTCCGTTTCGTACCAAATCTTACAGACAAGTCATAAATACTGTAATGGACTTATACCAAGTTTTGGAACGAAAATTCGAACCCGATAGTAATAAAGTCAACTTACGGTCAAACTTAGGAATTTTGTAAAACCTTTAGATTTAAATGCGATCATTGCTTAGATTTAAATGGGAACTCTTCCCATCCCAGCCCATGTTGAAAACTTATGAACTGTAATGGGTATTTGAAAAGAAAGAGATTAAAGTCACTTACCAATAAATTTAGGAAGAAAATCTCTTGGGAAAATCGCCTATAGGGTGTTTAGGGTTGAGAGTTTGAAAGCAATAAGCTAATTCCCGTTTTCCCCCTCTTTAACCCAGGTGCAATTATCGCAATCGCGATACATAGTTCGCAATTGCGATGATCGCAAAAGCAACAAACCCATCGCAAATGCGAGAAGGTTACTGAGCCTGATGTCGTCGCAAATGCGACAATTTTATCGCAAAAGAGAACCAAGGTTGTCTGTAATTATGAACAATCCTTTGCAAAAGTGAAGCAGTACAAAGTCAGTCAGTGGTTGCAATTGTGACAAAAACCTCACCAATTACGAAGATACAGAGTCCGCAAATGGGAAGAATATCTTACCAATGCGAACTCTTCCTATCCCAGCCCGTGCTCGAAAATGCAACTTATTGTTCGCAAAAGCGGGGCTCGCATTTGCGAGCCAGACCTCGCAAATGCGAGATTTGCAGATCACACCAGAAACAAAAGATGCATCGGCTAATTTCGAAGTCTAAAAATCAATCCGTAGCTGATCCGAAACTCACCCGAGCCCTCGGGGCTCCAAACCAAACATGCACACAAGTCCAACAACATCATACAAACTCGCTTGTGCGATCAAAATACCAAAATAACACCTAGAACTACGAATCGGACACCATAACAAATGAAATTTTCAATGAAACTTAAGAATGTGAAATTTTACAAGCGGACGTCTGGATCACGTCAAATCGATTTTGTTTTGTACCAAATTTTGCAGACAAGTCACAAATACTGTAATGGACTTATAACAAGTTCTGGAACCGAAATCTGAATTTGATAGTGAAAAGTCAACTTACGGTCAAACATAGGAATTCTTTAAACCTTTAGATTTAAATGCGACTCATTGTTTAGATTTAAATGTGAACTCTTCCCATCCCATCCCATGTTGAAAACTTATTAAATGTAATGGGTAATTGAGAAGAAATATATTAAAGTCACTTACCAATGAATTTAGGAAGAAAATCTCTTAGGAAAATTGCCTCTAGGGTGTTTAGGTTGAGAGTTCGAAAGAAATGAGCTAATTCCCATTTTTCCCTCTTTTACCCAGGTGCAGTTATCATAGTTGTGACACATAGTTCACAATTGCGATGACCGCAAAAGCGATCAACCCATCGCAAATGCAAAAAAGTCACTAAGCCTAATGTCATCGCAAATGCGATAATTTTATCTTAAAAAGCGAACCAAGGCTGTCCGCAAGTGCGAACAATCCTTCACAAAAGTAAAGCAGTACCAAGTCAGTCAGTGGTCGCAATTGCAACCTAAACCTCCGCAATTACGAAGATACAGAGTCCGCAAATGCGAACTCTTCCCATCCCAGCCCATGCTCGCAAATGCGACTCATTGTTCACAAAAGCGTGGCTCGCATTTACGATCAAGACCTTGCAAATGCGAGATCTGCAGATCACACCAAAAATAAAAGATGCATCAGCTATTTCAAAAGTCCTAAAGTCAATCCTTAGCCTATACAAAACTCACCCGAGCCCTTGGGGCTCCAAACCAAACATGCACACAAGTCCGACAACATCATACAAAATCACTCGCGCTATCAAAATGCCAAAATAACACCTTGAACTACAAATAGGACACCAAAACGAATGAAATTTTCAATGTATTTAAGAACATGAAATTTTACAACAGGACGTCCGAATCACGTCAAATCAATTATGTTTTGCACCAAATTTTGCGGACAAGTCATAAATGCTATAATAGACTTTACCAAGTTTTGGAACCGAAATGTGAACCCGGTAGTAACAAAGTCAACTTATGGTCAAACTTAGGAATTCTTTAAACCTTTGGATTTCTAGTTTTCACCAAATTGCTTTAATTTAAGTTAAAGGCATCCCAATTCAATTACGAACATACGTCCGAGTACCAAATTACACTAAAGGTCTCGAAACACAGAAACGAAGAGTAAAACTATAAATGACCTATGGGGTCATCACATTCTCCACCTCTGAAACACATGTTCGTCCTCGAAAGGACATAGAAAAGTACCTATACTGGTGAAAAGGTGTGGATATCTACTCCGCATGTCTGAATCGGGCTCCTGTGTCTGCCTCGATCGGCTGACCTCTCCACTGCACTCGAACCGAAGGATAACTCTTAGACCTCATTTGCCGGACCTGCCGGGATAGAATAGCCACCGGCTCCTCCTCATAAGTTAAATCCATAAACAATTGGACCGAGTTGATATCTAACACATGGGACGGATGAGCGTGATACTTTTGGAGCATGGGCACATGGAACATCGGATAAACTGCTAATAAACTAGGTGGCAATGCGAGCTTGTAGGCCACCTCACCCACCCTCTCAAGAATCTCAAAGGGTCTGATATACCTAGGGCTCAACTTGCCCTTCTTTCCGAACCTCATCACACCCTTCGTGGGTGAAACTTGCAGAAATACCCTCTCTCCAACCATCAATGCAATATCACTAACTTTACTGTCGACATAACTCTTTTGCCAGGACTGAGCTTTGCAAAGTCGATCCTAAATAATCTTGACCTTATCCAAGGCATCTTGTACCAAATCTGTACCCAACAACTGAGCCTCCCCCGGCTCGAACCATCCAATTAGCGAACGATATCGCCTCCCGTATAATGCCTCATAGAGAGCCATCTAAATGCTAGAATGGTACCGATTATTGTAGGCAAACTCCGCAGCGGCAAGAACTGATCCGAAGAACCCCTAAAATCCATAACGCAAGCACGAAGCATATCCTCCAATATCTGAATAGTGCGCTTGGACTGCCTGTCTGTCTGGGGATGAAATGTTTTACTCAACTAAACCCGCGTTCCCAACGCACGCTGTACGGCTCTCCAGGAATGCGAGGTGAACTGCGTACCTTGATCAGAAATGATAGACACGGGCACACCGTGAAGATGGACGATCTCGCGGATATAGATCTCAGCTAACCGCTCTGAAGAATAAGTAACTGCCACTGGAATGAAATGTGCCGACTTGGTCAATATGTCCACAATAACACATACCACGTCAAACTCTTTCTGACTCCGTGGGAGTCCAACTACAAAATCCATAGTGATACGCTCCACTTCCACTCAGGAATGTTTAACTTCTGAAGCAAACGACCAAGTCTCTGATGCTCGTACTTTACTTGATGACAATTTAGACATTGTGCTACATATGTAACTATATCCTTCTTCATCCTCCTCCACCACTAATGCTGCCGCAAGTCCTGATACATCTTGGCAGTATCCCGATGAATGGAATACTGGTAACTGTGGGCCTCCACAAGAATCAACTCACGTACTCCATCCACATTGGGCACACAAATACGACCCTGAATCCTCAAAACCCCATCATCTCTAACAGTAACCTACTTGGCACCACTATGTCGTACTGTGTCCTTAAGGACAAGCAAATGGGGATCATCATATTGACGTTTTCTGATGCGCTCATTCAAGGAAGACCAAGCGACTGTGCAAGCTAGCACACAACTGGGCTCTGAAACATCTAACCTCGCGAACAGATTCCGAAGCCTGAACATCTGCTGCAAGTGGTCTCTCACCAACTCGGATATACGCAAGGCTACCCATACTCACTGCCTTTCTACTACCCATACTCACTGCCTTTCTAATCAAGGCATCGGCTACCATATTAGCCTTCTCGGGATGGTACAAAATAGTGATATCATAGTCTTTCAACAATTCCAACCACCTCCTTTGCCTCAAGTTGAGATCCTTTTGCTTGAACAAACACTGTAGACTCCGATGATCTGTGAATACCTCGCACGACACGTCGTAAAGATAGTGCCTCCAAATCTTCGGCGCATGAACAATGGTTGCCAACTCTAAGTCATGAACATGGTAATTCTTCTCGTGAACCTTAAACTACCGTGACGCGTATGTAATCACCCTGGCATCATGCATCAATACTGCACCGAGCCCAATACGAGACGCATCACAATACACCGTGTAGGATCCTGAACCTATGGGCAACATCAACACTAGTGTCGTAGTCAAAGCAGTCTTGAGCTTCTGAAAGCTCACCTCATACTTATCCGACCATCTGAACGGGGCACCGTTCTGGGTCAATCTAGTCAATAGGGCTGCTATGGATGAAAACCCCTCCACGAACCTGCGATAATAACCTGCCAAACCCAGGAAACTCCGTATCTCTGTAGGTGAAGTAGCTCTAGGCTAGTTCTGAACTGCCTTAATCTTTTTAGGGTCCACCTTATAAGCCCTCTGCCGATACAACATGCCCAAAAAGGCGACTGAGTCTAACTAAAACTCACACTTTGAGAACTTGGCATATAACTAGCTATCTCCCAGAGTCTGAAGTACAATTTGAAGATGCTGCTCATGCTCCTCTCGACTACGAGAGTAGATCAAGATATCATCAATGAATAAAATCAAAAAAGAGCCCAGGTAGGGCTTGAACAACCGATTCATCAAATCCATAAATGTTGCTGGGGAATTTGTCAACCCAAAGGACATCACTAGGAACTCATAATGCCTATATCGAGTCCGAAAAGCCGTCTTAGAGACATCAGATGCCCTAATATTCAACTGATGGTAGCCAGACCTCAAATCAATCTTCAAAAACACTTTGGCACCTTGAAGCTGATCAAATAAGTCATCAACCCTCGGCAATGGATACTTGTTCTTGATAGTAACTTTGTTCAACTACCTATAATCTATAAACATCCTCATCGACCCATCTTTCTTCTTCACGAACAATATGGGTGCATCCCAGGGCGAGACACTAGGTCTAATGTAGCCCTTATCAAACAATTCTTGTAACTGCTCCTTCGACTCCTTCAACTACAGCCGGGCCATACAGTATGGTGGAATAAAAATGGGTTGATGCCCAGAGCCAAATCAATACAGAAGTCAATATCTCTATCGGGTGTAGGAATGGCAAAAGGGTTAAAAGAAAACAGTTAATCACCCATATTATCCATTAAAAATAGGTTGGATAATGAACTTTTTAAAAATGGGTAAAATATGGATAAGAACCATATTATCCATATAGAAAATGGATAACCGATGGGTAATCAATGGATAACCGATGGGTCTAACTTGTACATTTGTAAAGCCTCAAATTGGGAGTTTCTCAAGTTAGGGAGACTAAGAATTCTACCAAAAGTGATCATCTGCAAGAAGTCATGGATAATATGGTTACCCATATTATCTGCCAGTTAACCCATTTTTTATCCGTATTAAATATGGATCGGGTCGGATAATATATCCATTTTTTCATTACCCATTTTTTTACCCGAACCATATTTGACCCGACCCGCCCATTTGCCACTCCTAGTCGGGTGACATCCCCGGTAGATCTGTAGGAAACACCTCAGGAAACTCACGAACAACTGCCACTAAATCCATGGAAGGAACCCCCGCACTAGAATCGCGGACATAGGCCAAATAAGCTAGACATCCCTTCTCGACCATATGTCAAGCCTTCATATAAGAAATAACTCTACTAGTAGAGTGGCCAGGAGTCCCTCTCCACTCTAATCGAGGCAACCTCGGTATGGCTAAGGTCACCGTCTTGGCGTGACAGTCCAATATAGCATGATAAGGTGACATCCAATCTATACTCAAGATAACATCAAAATCTACCATATCAAGAAGTAGAAGATATATGCTAGTCTTAAGACTCACAATAGTAATCACACACGAGCGGTAGACATGATCTACAATAATAGGATCTCCCATAGGCATGGACACATACATAGGAGTACCCAAAGAATCATGAGGCACAACCAAATATGAAGCAAAATAGGATGACACGTAGAAGTAAGTAGATCCCGAATCAAATAGAACTGAAGCATCTCTATGGAAAACTGGAACAATACCCGTGATAACGACGTCAAATATCTCGGCCTCAGGTCTAGCTGGGAAAGCGTAACATCGGGGCTGGGCCTCACCACTCTGAACCACGTCTTTAGGACGGTCTCTAGCTGGCTGGCCTCCACCTCTAACGGCCTGACCTCTACCTTTAGCTGCCTGACTACTGCCTCTAGCTGGATGAGCGGGCGTTGGAGCAACCGGCGCCGGAATCATGGCACGAGAACTATACTGCTACACGTTACAATGTGACCAGAGGAAAAATCTAGCAATGTGCCTCGGATCACCACAAGTATGAGAAGCCATCGGATACTGTGGCTGCTGACCCTGGACCTGGCCCTATCGACCTGGGTAAATACTTTGATAACTATGGATCAGAGGTGCACTAATAGGAGTTGGTGGTGCAATATAGGCTAGCTACTCAAGATGAGACACATAGGGACCACGACTCTCTGAAGCACTTTGAGATGCCTGAAGCATCGAATGAAATGGCCTGGGAGGATGGCCTCTACCAAAAGTACCCCTGCCTCCAGATAAGTCACTACTGAAACTACCGGCATGACTTATCAGATACCGACCCCCTCTCCTGAGCACGAACCAACTCGATCTGTCTGGAAATATCTACGGCCGTCTGGAATGAAATACCACTCCCGGTCTCCTTGGCCATCTATAGCCAGAGAGTGAAAGTGAGCCCATCAATACATTTCCTCACTCTCTCCTTCTCAGTAGGAAGCAATATAGTGGCATGGCGAGCTAGGTCTACAAATTGAGTCTCGTACTGGGTAACAGTCATACTACCCTGCTGGAGACACTCAAACTACCTGCGGTACTCCTCTCTCAGGGTGAGAGGATGAACTTTATAGAAATAGCTGTGAGAACTGATCCCAAATAAGTACAAGCGATCCAACTGATCAAATCAATATATAATCTCTCCACCATCTCCAGGCGGAACCAGTCATTTGAAATGCTGCAAAATCGACCCCATTGGTTTCAACTATGCCTATCTTGCGCAACACCTTGTGGCAATAGTCCAGGAAATCCTGTGGGTCCTCAGAATTTGAACCGCTAGAATGAACAAGAAAGCTCTTTGTAAACTTATCAAACCTCAACATAACCTCAAAAAAAAAAAAGCGAGCCTATCACCGGCCTGTGCCGCAATAACAGGTTGAAGTACCCCAACAAGCGGGGCTGCACCTGCTTCGGGGTGTGAGTAGCGGGAGTCTGTTCTCCTCCTGCTTCCCGAGAGACGACTGGTGCCACTAGAAAGGTACCGGTCCATGCCACACTCTCCATAAGGCCCACTAAACGAACTAGAGCGTCTTGAAGCACTGGAGTGGCTATGAACCCCTCCGGGACTTGAGCTGGTCTGAGGGGTACAGTCTGAGCTGGAACCACCTCCTCAAAATCCACCCGAGGTTCCACTACGGGTGTTGCTGCTCGAGCTTTAGGCTGAGCTCTACCTTGCCTCGACCTTTGCCCTTGGTTGTAGCTGCCATTGGGGGCTCCGGCTCCTGTCCGGCTCTAGATGTAGTGTGTGTTCTCGCTATCTGTGAGAGAACAAGAGTAGAATGGTTGAATCATTAATGATAGAATAAAATCGCATGACAGAGCAAGAACCAAATAATATTTTTCCTCAACTCCATATCCTCTGGAAGATAAGTATAGACGTCTCCGTACCGATCCACCAGATAGAACTAAGCTTGCTCGTGACTCATGAGACCTAGGCAACCTAGGGCTTTGATACCAACTTGTCACAACCCGGAATCCCAACCTCGAGGACGCAATGGCGCCTAACATCCACTTGCTAGGCAAGACGGCGTGAGATAGTTAAATAGCCAAATTTTAATAGATTCAACAAGGCAACGATAAATAATGAGAGATAGGGACTCAAACTAATAAGACACCATCATAAGTCATGTAATAACATCTACTCCCAAAGATCCGCAGTCATGAGTACACGAGCTACTAGAAGTTCTACAAATAGAGCCTGAAATAAATACAAATGTTTCGAATGAAATGAACAGTAATAGAGGGCAGAGGAAGGACACTGCAAGGTCTGCGGACGCCAACAGATCTACCTCAAGTCTTCGTATGCAATAATCGGAGTTGTCGTACCTCACGCACCGTTGGGTCCAATACCAAAATCTGCACAAGAAGTGCAGAAGGGTAGTATGAGTACAACCTACCCAATGTACTCCGTAAGTGTCGAGCCTAACCTCGATGAGGTAGTGATGAGGCTATGACCGGACACTCACGTAATTAACCTGTACAAACAAGTATATATGGACAACAACAACAAAATAGAGATTTAACAATGTACAATTGGGAGGGGCCATGCGAAGGGGGAAAAGATATGATAATTACGACAGGTATGACTACACAAGATAGAAAAATAAATCATCAACCAATGAGGACCGATAAACATACGGTATAAAAATGGCACGGCATCACCCTTCGTATTTCTACTCTCATCCTTACCATGAAATAATGACATATATAAAATGAAATGGCACGGCATCACCCTTCGTGGTTTTACTCTCGATCTCACAATGTAATAATGAATAAATGATATAGATGGCAAGAAATCACCCTTCGTGCTTTAATCTCTTCCTCACTATGTATTAATCAATAAATGAGATAACGAAATGAAATGGCATCACCCTTCGTGCTTTAACACTCTCCCATACCATATAGTAAAAGATAATATAAATTTGGGAGATAAATAGTGCGGAGAATGTGCTTTACGTCAAATATGATTCCAAGATACCAAACCTCAACATCCAACAATATACTCAACCATTTGTAATAATACAATAATGACGGAAGGAATGATCAAATAAGTAATGATCTAATCTAAGCATTGATGTCATAACTAAAAGGGCAACAAATCACAAGGAAACAAGTTCCAACCGCATGCTTTGTCCCACAACAACCCATAAATACTCGTCACCTCACATATACGTTGAACCCCACGGGTTAATCACGTAGCAATCGGGAAAACAAGTCATAATTCCTCAAGTCAAGGATAACCACAATACATACCTCGCTCCGCAATCAAATCAAAGCTCAACCAGGGCCTTTCCTCTAAAATTCGCTTCCAAACCAATCGAATCTAACCAAATATCCTTAAAATAATTCAAAATGAGCTTTAGAACTACCCATGAGTGAAAGAGATTCAGTTTAGATCATTATTGAAAAAGTCAATAAAAGTCAACCCCGGGTTTGCTAAGCTAAAATCAAAATTCAGACCAAAACCCGAATACCCATTCACCCGCGGGCCCGATTAAGTAATTAGTTTCGAAATCCGGCCTCTATTCAAGGTCTAAATTCCAAATTTACAAAATTCCTAATTCTACCCAAATCCCTAATTTCTACCATGAAAATCCTAGATTTGATATTAAAAACTTATGAAATATAATGGGTAATTGAAAAGAAATAGATTAAAGTCACTTACCAATGAATTTAGGAAGAAAATTTCTTGGGAAAATCGCCTCTAGGGTATTTAAGGTTGAGAGTTTGAAAGAAATAAGCTAATTCCCGTTTGTCTCCCTCTTTTACTCAGCTGCAGTTATCGCAATCGCGACACATAGTTTGCAATTGCGGTGATCGCAAAAGCGATCAACCCATCACAAATGCGAAAAGGTCACTAAGCCTGATTTCGTCGCAAATGAAACAATTTTATCGCAAAAGAGAACCAAGGCTGTCCGTAATTGCGAACAATCCTTCGCAAAAGCGAAGCAGTACGAAGTCAGTCAGTGGTCGCAGTTGCGACAAAAACCTCTGCAATTGCGAAGATACAGAGTCCGCAAATGCAAAGAATATCTCACCAATGCAAACTCTTCCCATCCCAGCCCATGCTCGCAAATGCGACTCATTGTTCGCGAAAGCGAGGCTCCTATTTGCGAGCCAGACCTCGCAAATACGAGATCTGCAAATCGCACCAGAAACAAAAGATGCATCAGCTATTTTCGAAGTCCAAAAATCAATCCGTAGCCAATTTAAAACTCACCTGAGCCCCCTGGGCTCCAAACCAAACATGCACACAAGTCCAAAAACATCATGCAAACTCATTTGCGCGATCAAAATGCCAAAATAACACCTAGAACTACGAATCGGATGCCCAAACAAATGAAATTTTTAATGAAACTTAAGAACATGAAATTTTTCAACCGGATGTCCGAATCAAGTCAAATCAATTCTGTTTTTCACCAAATTTTGCAGACAAGTCATAAATACAGTAATGGACTTATACCAAGTTCTGGAACCAAAATCCGAACCCGGTAGTTACAAAGTCATCTTACGGTCAAACTTAAGAATTCTTTAAACCTTTAGATTTCTAGTTTTAGACAAATTGTGTTAATTCAAGTTTGGGACTTCCGAATTCAATTCCGGCTATACACCCGAGTCTCAAATCATATTACGGAGCCACTGGAACCGTCAAAATACTGATCCCAGTCCGTTTGCTCAAAATGTTGACTGAAGTCAATGCAAATTAGTTTTTAAGCTACGATTTCATATTTTTATCAATTTTCTCATAAAAAAACTTCCGAAAAAAGGACACGGACTGCGCACATAAATAAAAAAGGCTAAATAGAGCTATTTGAGATCTTGGAACACAAAAATGAAGGGAAAAAAGATAAATGACCTATCCGTTCATCACAAAACCCAATTGATATTGAGACAAATTTGAATCGATTGGATATAGTGGTGGATTATATCTTTGTATATTATGTTGCATCTAGAATTATGCAAAATAGTTAGGATCATGAACCTCAATCTTTTGGAGAATGTCGACAAAGACGTGATTGGCCAAATTAGCAAGAAGCAATCTAATTCGAGTTGGATTCACTTGCGAAACGTGAAGTTTTTGGACATGTAGTAAAAACACCTAATGGTGTTAAGCCTGTTAGCTATAAATGGGTATTTGTACGTAAAAGGAATGAGAAAAATGAGGTACAAAGATATAAGGCACGCCTTGTTATACAAGGATTTTCACAAAGGCCTGGTGTGTAACGACCTGAACGGTCGTTTTGAGCATTTGCACTTCGCTTGCCAGTTCTCGGGCATGACTAGCCCCGTATGAAGTATTATGACTTATGTTAATTGTCGGCTTTCATTTTCAGGTTAATCGGAATAGATATAAAAGAATGATGCTCAGCTTGGAGCTTTAAATTTGAAAGGTTTGATCAAGTTTTGACTTTGTAGTATTTGACCTCGGATTTGGATTTTTGTGATTTGGTTAGCTCCTTAGCTGATTTTGGACTTGGGAGCGCGTTCGGAATGTATTTTGGAGGTCCTAGTAGATTTAGGCTTGAATTGGCAAAATTGGAATTTTGAGGTCATCCGGTTGGTAGTGGAAATCTTGATATCGGGGTCAGATTGGAATTCTGGAAATTGGAGTAGGGGTTTTGTGTCATTTGTGACATGTGTGCAAAATTTCAGGTCATTCGGATGAGGTTTGATAGGTTTTTGGATCGGTTGCGGAATTCGGAAGTTTTGAAATCCTTTGGCTTGAATCCGAGGGTGATTTGATGTTTCGATGTTGTTTTGAGTCTTTCGAAGGTTGGAATAAGTTTGAATAGTGTTATGTGACTTGTTCGTACTTTTGGTTGAGGTCCCCAGGGGCTTCGGGATAAATTCGGAAGGTTGTCGGAAAGTTTAGAATTTCAATTGATCAGCTTCAGCTGTTGTTTCTGTCATAACCGCACCTGCGGCTTGGGGACCGCAGGTGTGAGGTTGCTGGTGCGTGGAGGTTACCGCAGATGCGGAAGTTGGCCTTCAGAGGAAGAACCGCAGGTGCGGTGTGTTGGGCGCATCTGCAGCCCTAAGGATTTATTGAAAAACCGCAGAAGCAGTTATTATAACTGCAGATGCGGTCCGCAGGAACGAGTAATGAGTCGCAGGTGCGGAATCCCTGGGCAGAACATATAAATTCTTTCCTTCGCGAAATTTGATCATATTTTCCACCATTTGTGTCCGGAATTGGAGCTTTATGAGGGAAATTGAAGATGGATTCGAGGTCGCTGGTGTGTGGAGGTTATCGTAGATGCAGAAGCTGGCCTTCAGAGGAAGAACAGCAGGTGCGGTGTGTTAGGCACACCTGCGGGGTCGCAGGTGCGGTGCCTGGGCGCAGATGCGGCCTTAAGGATTTAATGAAAACCATAGAAGCGGTTATTATAACCGCATATGCTGTCCGCAGGAGCAAGTAATGAGCCGCAGGTGCGGAATCCCTGGGCAGAACATATAAATTCTTGCCTTGGCAATTTGGTCATTTTCCCACCATTTGTGTCCGGACTTGGAGCTTTTTGAGAGGAATTGGATCGGGCTGCACGCCGCAGCGATATAGAGCTTGGGTTGTAGGAGCCCCTCCGGAGTCTCCACACCCCCAGTGAGCCGCAGTCGACTATATATTTACGGATCGGGTTGCACGCCGCAGCGGTTATTATTACGAGATATCTCTTGAGCGGGAGAGCTGAGTGAGAGTTCAGATTAACGAGAGTTGAGTCGAGTGACTGAGAGGCTGCCTGAGGGGCCATATATATATGAGCGATGCTTAGCCCGAGGGGCTTGTTTATGAAATTTACTGTTTTCACTCTGCTCTATACTGAGCCTCTATGGAAAATATGTTGAGCAAATGTTTTAAATAATTTTCATTGTAACTGAAGTTTTTACGAGTTGTTTTGAAATTGAAGAACGGATTTAACTTTGATATTTCCATTGAGATTTTATGTTAGATTATGTATATGATTTAAATGCTCGTCACTGCACTCAGACTTTATTTACTTTGGTTACTTACTGAGTTGCGTACTATGTTACCCCCTGCACCTTGTGTCTAGATCCAGTTGCCAGACATTTGAGTGAGAGCTTCCAGCACCTTCTGAGTATTTCTGGAGATAGCAAGGTAGCTGCACGGCTTTCGCAGCCCTGCCTTTCTCCTTCCTATCCCTAGTGTTATTTATTTCAGTCTTTTCTCTTGTATTGAGTAGACAGTACTGGACAGTATTTTAGTGAATCATGACTAGTGACTGTGAGCAACTAATTTTTGCCCTACATGAAAATAACTCCTAAAAATAGATCAAAAAATAATTTTGATTGATTTTTTGGAGTTTTTCTTTATTTGGTTGCATTTCATGCATGTTTAATATTTTAAGATCATAAAAATTGTCAAATTTTAATTTCATGCCATCTTAGGTTTAATTTGTATTTTTAGGAATTAGTCACTCTTTAATTGTTAGAATTAATACATAAAAATCGAACAAAATATTTTACATGCATTTGTTAATAGATAAATAGAATTAATTTGATGATAAGATTTAAGTTAGGTTTAATTTAGGATTTAATTTGTTAGAATTTAAAATCAAAAGAAAAACAAAGAAAAAGAAAAAGAGGTAGATTTTGTCTTCTAATTTCATTTGAGCCAGCTTAATTTGAAGACAAAAATCTAATTTGCTTTATTAACAAAAGTCCCAAATTACCCAAGCCCATACCATCCCAGCCCATTACCCAAATACGCATTCCCCTTTTATTAAACCTCTACACTCTAACCTAAAAAGAATATGAGAATACACATAAAAAAGGACCCCTTCCCTTCTTCACAATAGAGAGAACGGCGGAGAACCCCTCCCATAGAACCAGTCATGGCAGACCACCCCATTTCCTTTCACCAATAATCGGCGACCCACCTCCAATAGAAAGAATTTGCCGACTCCCATCTCCCTGAAATAAAATACTCCCAAAGTATAAATTTCTAATTAAAAAGACATTCACACACAAGATGGCAGAGAACGAGCTTCATAGAATTGGAACAACGTTTGCTGAGGAATTTGGCAGTTGGCCATCCTAATACGCCGAAGAAGACAAGAGATTTCTACTTGACCTGGGGTTCAATGAGTCTCTAGGCACGGATGTGGTGATAAATCAAAGAAAATTGTAGACTAGCTTATTGCAAATCCTGATGTGAGAGAACAATTAAATTCAAGGCATTCACATTACCATTTGATGCATTACATTAAAAATGCCACATGAAAATTCTAAAGAGGGAGGGGAGGAAGGGATCATAATTCACCAGCAACATGTCTTTGTCAGAAGTTCAGAAAAGTGAAAAAATGAAATGCTCCTCCATAAATTGCAGACCTGGGATTCTTGAGGTTTAGCTGGGTTGAGGATTACTCCAATTCGCTGTTGCTGTTTGGCTGAAATTTGGCTGAGCTCCGTCAATTTTTCTTCATCTGTGATTTCTATTTCGGTGGTAGAGTCGGCGAGTCAAGTTTCGCTAAGGTCTGTTTTTTTTATCGTTAAGTTTGAATCTTCAATTTTTGCTTCATTTTGTGTTAGCTCCTGTCAAGCTTGAATTCAAACGTGTCCATTACTATGTTGGTGTATATTCTGATTTCTCCTTTGTTCTTACATGTTGCCATTTTTGTGAGTTGAGATATTCAGCATGTGGTTAGAACAATGTATTAAATATTCATGGTTTGGTTTTCTTTTTTTTTTTTATGTTAAATAAAATTAGATATTAGTTAAAACAATTATAGAAGTTAGATGTTGGTTTGTAGATATGGAATAGGCCGACCTAAACAAGTCTGGGCCTAGGCCATTGGGCCTGGGTGCTAAGCTCAATAGCTTGGCCCCAACTATGGGTTTATTTTCTGAAAATTGACATAATTCTAGTTTTTATTTAGAATGTTAAAATCATAGTAGTGTAATTAATTTCAAAACTTGAATTGTATTTTGACTTTTAGGTTATGATTTTCTTACATAAAAATAAATTGATTTTACAATCTTTGACAAATGTGTATATCATGTAAGTTTTGCCTAGCTTTAAAATGCAAAGGTGGACCGGCCCAGCTAATAAATATTTGTTACTAGGCCCGCATAATGCAAGCCCAATGTGGGCCGGATTTGGTTAAAAAGCAGGCCTGTCAAAGCCCTTGAGTTTCTTTTCGCTTCTGGGCTGAGTTCTGAGCCCAATACAGCTTCAATGCTGGTTTGTCCTTGACCAAGTAATCAACGGGCTATTGCTGGCCCGATTCCCTTATCCAAATGATTAAGTTTCAACACATATATCCCAAAGCTGTATATAATTAATAGCTTTATATTGGATTTCAAATTAGATTTAAATATGAATATCCATAGATTGCTTTAATTGAGTACGAATTTTTTTAAAATAATCGAGGCGCGCCATTCACAATTGAATCACCTAATCAATGGCCCTTACATTAATATTATTACTAGTGTAGAAAATACTTTGAACATTCGTACTTTGCTTTAGGCGCGTTTATAAGAAATCCATCATAGCTACGGGTACGGTTTCCGTGACGTAGTTGTGATACCTAATTTCCAAATCCGGGGGTACATTTATGTGACCCGGCCACAACTTCTAATAACTTTAATAAATTAAACATGTTGTAGATTGTGGGTACGGTTCCCGTGACAAGATTCGCAATGTGTATCAAACAAACAAGTGTACGACAATCGTAACTTGTTTCAGAATAATTCCATAAAATAAGTGAAAGCGGTTATAAATTTGAAAATGCACAATAGGTTTAAAATGTGTAGTAAATCAGGTAATAGGCCAATTATTAATAGTTTAAGCGACCGTGCTAGAACCACGGAACCCGGGAATGCCTAACACTTTCTCCCAGGTTAACAAAATTCCTTATCTATAATTTCTGGTTCACAGACTTTTAAATAAAGTCAAATTTCCTCGACTTGGGATTTTAAAATGAACCGGTGACTTGGGACACCATAACAGCTATTCCAAGTGGCGACTCTGAAGAATTAAATAAAATAATTCCATTTCGATTTACGTCACTTAAATTGGAAAAACTCCCTTATATATCCGTCCTCGGGTGGTAAAAGAGGAGGTGTGACAGCTCTGGCGACTCTGCTGGGGATCAAAATCCAGAACTTCCGGTTCAGGATTCAAGAATTCGAGCTTAGAATAACTTTTATACTTGGCTTTTATTATCTGATTTTTATTATATGTTTGGGCCTAATGTGCTAAATGCTGCTTTTTATCGCTTTGATATTATTTGAACTGTATATAAATTGCTGCGAAACCCCTCTCTTCTAATCTTCTGGGAAGTGCACGCTGGCGTGACTTCTTTTCTGTTAATGTCATACCCTAATTTAGAATGAGGATCGGATCAGTTATAAAGCCGGATGGCCTTTTGCTTCCCGGTACGTAGACCACCCTCGGCTCGAGTTGTCCGTCCGGGTAAGCCAGGTCTAGAACAATACGCCCAGGTTTTAAACCTAGAATAACATAGCCTCATGTCGGATCCCTAGTAGGTACTTTTGTTTGCATCACGTGCATCTGACTTTGGGGACTCAACACAGGGGTTGGGTCCGTTTAGGACAGGCGTACCCAAATTAAAAAGACTATCCTGATGCATCTTACGTGCTACTTGGGCATCTGTTTGTTTCAGCTTGCATGTTGACCGACTTCTAGCATAGGGAAAGAAAATCAAAAAAAAAAAAGAAAAAAAAGTGAGAGGTAGGTATTTAGAAAATTCTAAAGCTCTGCCGAAATTCTGAAAAAAGAAAAGTCATTTAAAAATGAGCCCAAAATATTCAAGTGCCATGTTTCCTTGTGCCGTCAAAACTGACCGAACTACGCGGGTCTGATTCTCACCAGATATGAGATACGTAGGCAAAGCTCATCGGTTCCGGCCCCACATTTAAAAAAAAAAAGATCCAAAATATTTTCCTTCATTTCCTTCTTTAGAAGCATTTCCTTAGAAAATTCAAAAAGAAAAAGATTTTTAAACTAAAAAAAATATTTTCCTTTTCATACGGGAGAAAAGAAATAAAAATACAAATCAATCAAAAATCAAAATTCAAAATACGGGTTTCCTTCATTTTGAGGTTTTTCCCAAAAAATTCAAAAAAAAAATTCAGAAACAAAAAAAAAAAATAAACCAAAAATACTCTTTTCTTCTTTAAAAGTCTTTCTTTGTTAACTGTCCATAAAAAATTGAAAAAAAATGAAGTCCAAAAATATTTTCGCTTTCCTTTAGAAGTACTTTTGTAAATAAAATAAATAAATAAATAAATAAAAACTCAGAAATCCAAAATATTTTCTTAAAAGTCCCTCTTTCGAAAATTAAGAGGTAACATCTGAAATTCAAAAATATGTTTTTTCTCTTCTTTAGAAAAAGAGAAAATAAATAAAAATTCAAACAAAAATATTTTCCTTTTATTTTTGAAATTTCCAAAGCTCAAATCAAAAGAAAAGGAATTTTTAGAAGTCTTTCTTTCATAAAATAAAAGAAAAATCAAAATCGAAAATCCAAAAAAATTATATTTCCTTTCTTCTTTAAAGCATTTCTTTCAAAAATTTCAAAAAAAAAACAACAAAACAAAAAAAATGTTTTTCTTTTTCTTAATGCTTTCATGGTTTGAATTTTATAAAAGTAAACAAAAAAAAAGAGTTAGCTTATATCCTCCATTCTCAATCTTCCCGAACTACGCAAGATCTGATTCATGCGGCGTCATGATACGTAGGCAATCCCCATCGGATTCGATCATAGCTATAAAATAAATTGAGTGAAAAAATATACTGAAAAAAAAAAGAAAGAAAAATTGAGTGAAAAAGAAAGAAAAGAGTGACAAAAATGGAAAAAAAAGAAAAAAAGAGAAGAAAAAAAAGGGGGAGTGCCAAAATAAAAGAGGGGCAAAAACAAAATGAGAAAATCAAGAGTGATTAAAGAGAGGCAGGAATTAAAAGAAAAAAGGTACATACTGAAAGGTTTAGTTAAGGCCGGGATGAAACATGCAACCGTTCAAACACATGGTAGAAGCGTTTAACTGTTAGGTGCATTGTATCCCAACGTGCGATTTCCTATATGTTAAATGTCTCAAAACTAACAAGGTTGTTGGGTGTGCAAATTAGCCAGATTCCATTCAGGTGGTTGGTTTTGTTGGTAATCTGCTCCCCATCCTTACTTCACAACAATGGAAAGGTTCCTATGGCCTCTCAAAACCATCTACAAATCATCGATCCTGAGGATAGCCCAGCACCGACTATTCCGCAGCCAGAATCAGCGGCTGTTGAAGAGAATAGGATATTGCGTCTCCGCATATTGGAAATGTGGTACGCCTGGTCTAATGGTAGGAAACTGCCAAGTGCAATCCCTAGGATCTCTGAGTTGACCTCCAGGTCAGGAAAGACTACCAACACCCCTTTGCCCAACCCGTTCATCCCGTGCGGGCAACCTCCAATGCCGTCCAATGATCCTGCCATGCCTTCTGTGGTCCGCCCCCAGGCGCCAGTTCCCACGGCACATTGAAAATTGTTCTTTGCAACACCAGTCTGCACAAGAGCACAACCAACTTTACCACGGCAGTATATTGAACCTCCAATGTTCACCTTTCAGGGTCCACAGCTTCAATCAGAAATAACATATGTGACCCCGTACTCTTTCACTCAACCTCCGCAAAATGATCTCTCGGTGGAGCAAGAAAAGGTTGTTAAAAATCCCGAGCAAGAGGAAATGGCTCGGAAGATGAAGAGCCTCGAACAAGGCCTGAAAAGCATGCAAGGTCTGAGTGGCCAAAAGAGTGTCTCATACCCTGACCACTGTATGTTTCCCCATGTCCACTTGCCAGCTGGCTTGAAGCTGCCAAAATTTGAAAAGTATGACGGGCATGGAGACCCGGTCGCTCACCTGAAATGATACCGTAACCAGTTGAGAGGCGCTGGTGGAAAAGAGGAGTTGCTAATGGCCTATTTTGGGGAAAGCCTCATCGGAACCGCTTCTGAGTGGTATACAGATAAAGAAATTACTCATTGGCACGTGTGTGACGATATGGCCCAAGATTTTGTCCGCCAGTTCCAGTATAATGTGGACATCGCTCCCGACAGAAATACTTTGTCCAATTTGAAAAAGAGAACCGTGGAAAGCTTCCGTGAATATGCTGTCAAATGGCGTGAGCAAGCTGCAAGGGTAAAGCCTCCAATGGACGAAATTGAAATGGTCATGGTCTTTCTACAGGCCCAAGAGGCGGACTACTTCCAGAATATGATGTCCGTTATGGGTAAGCCGTTTGCTGAGTCTATCAAAATTGAGGAAATGGTTGAAAATGGTTTAAAAACAAGTCGAATCTTGAGTCATGTTGCTTTTAAAGCCACATCACAGGCTGCTCAGAATGGTTCAGAGGGTTTGATGAACAATAATGGGAGTGAAGATGGAGCCATGATGGCTTCAAGCTCGAGAGGGGCCCGCAGGTCATTCAGCCAATCATATGTGCCTCTTATGGTCCCACCACACTATTTTCCCTTTCAAGATGATGCTTATGATGTGGCACCACCTCCTTATGCGGTGATAAACGTGCAACCTTACACGCGTCCACAACATCATACACAAAATCGAGCTCCACCTCCCATAAATGCCCGTCCTTACCAAGCTCCATATAATCCCCAACCAAATGTTCCCCAGTACAATCCTCGCCCAAGAGAGCCTTTCAGAAAGAATCAGTTCACCCTTATTGGTGAATCGTATTCAAGCTTGTTCCAAAAGCTAATCAGGCTAAATCTATTGCAACTAGTGGCCCCGAACCGGCCGAACCCCGAGTCCCCATTGCACCGAGCTGATGCTAGATGTGAATACCACTCTGGAGCAGTGGGACACAGTACAGAAGATTGTTGGACCCTCAAAAAGGTAGTTGAAGATTTGATTGAAGCTGAAAGAATTATTTTTCGGGATGAAGAAGTTCCTGATGTGATGAACAATCTGTTGTCTGCCCACAACATCGGGCCAATAGTCGGAGTGATTTGTAAATATGAGGAATTTGATCCGACACCGAAGGCCATTGCAGCCATTGTCGAGACAGAAGAAAAGCCAAAAAATGGTCGCCAATCCTGAAAGTTCCCCATCGAACGGGAATCTCGGTAGCCGGTCTTGCTATCCCTTCTGCGTCCGGATTATCTCAGGGTGTGATCCGGATGTTTTACTTTATTGTCTTACTTTCCAATGTAAACCCTTCTATCTTCAAAAATTGGAAAAAAACAAATAAATTCTTCCAGGGATGTCTCTTTTCTTAATTTTGTTATTTTTCTTATCCTCTTTTCAGTTCTGTTAAATGCAGATTTCAATAACATGACATGCTTGCGGACTTCATGCCCAGATCCTAAAACGCTGTCAGACTACGAAATAATGAATCAAGAATCAGAATGCAATAAAAATAATTAAGGAAATAAAACAAAGACTCGGAACATCTGAAGGAAAATTGGTTCCGGGTTGGAAAGGTCCATACAATACAACAAGAGTACTGCCAGAAGAGTGCGTTGTATTTGGGACACATAGAAGGAAATGTCCCTAAAATAACCGTCAATGCAAAATGTAGTCAAAAGGTGCTATGTTGGATCCTTTATATAGAATTAATGTTGTCCGATTGAGATGAAGAAGGCTTTCTTTCTCACTATCCAAACACTATCAACCCTTTGCGAACCCTTTGAGCCGGTTACTTTTCTTTGATTACCCTCTTTGGAACCTGAAAGTGTTATTGAAAAAATAAAATCAAAAAATGAAATGAAGAAAAAAAATGATGAAAAAGGAGAAGAAAAAGAAAGATACAAAAAACAGGGGAAGAAAAGACAGAGAAAATGAAAAAAAAATGAAAAAATGAAAAGAAAAAAAAAGAGAATTGGAAAAGGAAAGGAAAAAGAAAGAGAAAACAAAACACAACAAAAGAAGAAAAACAAAAGAAAATCAAAAAACAAAGTTCCCTGAACTATGTTCGACTTGATTCCGAAAGGATACGTAGACAGCTTCTCTCTGGGGTTCAGTCACACCGAAACAAAAATCCAAATTCCCCCAAAAGTGAAACTGGGGCAGATGTCATAACGGTTCGGCGATGATCCCGCCTGAATGGTTCCAAAGTTGTAATTCAGTCCAAATCATTTTTACCTAAATCCTTTCAAGTCTTTCCGATCAATCGGTTAGAATGTTCAGGGATCGGAGAATACAACTACTTGGATCCGATGCAATAAAAATGAGAAATAAAATGAGAGAGACATATTGGTGAAAACCCACACGGGCACCATGGGGCGATGGTAAGCAGAGAAACTAAAAATGAGAGAGTCTTGTTAGTGAAAACTCGCAAAGAACACTATAAGGCGATGGTGGGAAGAGATGTGAGAGAGGTCAGCTGGTGAAAACCCGCAAAGAGCGCCCCTGATCGAAAAGAGGATCCTCACAGGCATCGGCATCGACAGAGTCCTGGCAAGGTTCTCGATTTTGAGGCAAAAGTTGTGATGAATTTTTGAGAGTCGGATGGTTTACACAGATCAGGCATCCAGTCCAAAGGCATGTCATGTTCATTGAAGTCCGCATGTACTCCAGATAAGTCCTTCTTTCCTTTTCCCGAAAGGGATACCTCTCGGCTAAATTCATTTATCAATTCCTTTGTTTGTTTTTCCTTTGAATCCCTTTCGGTCTAACTCTATTCCAAAACTGAGACAAGAAGGGATGGCAAGACTGATTTACAGGGTTCTCATTTGACACGAGCTAATGTGCAATAAGGCACCCAGCCTCTTCAGGGGCATCAAGTCGACTTTGACTGGCCATGGTGGCTAATATTTTGAAATTAAAAACTCTTGGAAGTTGAAAAGGTTGAGTCCCACGTGGCTAACCATCTCGGCAAAGATTTGAAAAAGCCAAGGTACCCCAGATGCTCTGAAATTGAAGTTGGAAGAAAGAAGCCAGAAAAAAAAGGCCTACGAAGGCAAAATAAAGTTGGAAAAGGTTAAGTCCCACGCGACTAGCCGTTGCAGCAAGTTTGAGGAGCCAAAAGTTCCCCAATGCTCCGATGTTAGAAAAAAAAAAGAAAAAAAAAGAGAGAAAAGAAAAACAACAAGTCATAAAGGAAGGGCCTATAGAGGGAAAAAGTCGAAAAGGTGGAGTCCCATCGACCAATCGTCATGGCAAAGTCTGGAAAGGCTAGAGTTTCTCCAGAGTCAGAAATGTAATCGGTATTTAGGAAACAACCGGTTGCAGATGAAAGGGGCCGAGATCAAGTGGTTGAAATAATCAAGGCCACAAAACCAACCACAATTTCAAACTGACAAATTGTTTTTTGATTTGAAAACAGGAAAACAGGTGCAGTCCAAAACAACCTTACAAGAAGCAGGTGCAATAAAAGCAAGGTACCAGAAACCAAAACGGTTCTGCAGCAAAAGTTTACCCGAAAAGGGAAGTCCTTTTTAAACTCTTCATTCATTCATCTAAATAAAATGAAAAGTGAAGTAAAAAAAAAAGAAAGAAGAAAAAAGAAAGAAGAAGAAGAAGAAAGAAAAGAAGAAGAAACTTCAAAATCATGGTAGCCTTGGGTCTCCAATCTCTAGCTACCTTTTTCCAACATAGGGTCCCATTCCCTAGTCGCTACCAGCATAACCTGGTAGTCTTTTGCAGTATAGGGTCCCACTCCTTAGTTGATTCCCGACATAACCCGAGGACCTTTTCCGGCATAACCCGATGACTCTCCCCGGCATAACCCGAGGACCTTTTCTGGCATAACCCGATGACTTTTCCGGCATAACCCGTGGACCTCCCCGGCATAACCCGAGGACCTTTTCCGGCATAACCCGATGGCCTCCCCGACATAACCCGAGAACCTTTTTCGGCATAACCTGATGACTTTCCCGGCATAACCCGTGGACCACCCCGGCATAACCCGAGGACCTTTTCCGGCATAACCCGATGACTTTCCCGGCATAATCCGTGGACCTCCCCTGCATAACCCGAGGACCTTTTTCGGCATAACCCGATGACTTTCCCGGTATAACCCGTGGACCTCCCCGACATAACCCGAGGACCTTTTCCGGCATAACCCGATGACCTCCCCAGCATAACCCGAGGACCTTTTCCGGCATAACCCGATGACTTTCCTGGCATAACCCGTGGACCTCCCCGGCATAACCCAAGGACCTTTTCCAGCATAACGCGATGACTTTCCCCGGCATAACCCGTGGACCTCCCTGGCATAACCCGAGGACATTTTCCAGTATAACCCGATGACCTCCCCGGCATAACCCGTGGACCTCTCCGGCATAACTCGAGGACCCTTTCCGGCATAACCCGATGACTTTGCCCGGCATAAACCGAGGACCTTTTCCGGCATAACCCGATGACTTTCCCCGGCATAACCCGAGGACCCTTTCCGGCATACCCCGATGACTTTCCCGGCATAACCCGTGGACCTTTTTCTGGCATAACCCGAGGACCTTTCCGGCATAACCCGATGACTTCCCCGGCATAACCCGAGGACATTTCCAGCATAACCTGGTAATTTTTTCCAACATAGGGTCCCATCCCTAGCTAATGCCAGCATAACCTAGTAATATTTTCCAACATAGGGTCCCACTCCCTAGCTTTGCCACCATAACCCGGTAATCTTTTCCAGCACAGGGTCCCATTCCTTAGTTGATGCCAGCATAACCTGGTAATCTTTCCAACTTAGGACCTCCGATCCCCATTTGATTTCATTCTAGATATAGGGCTCCACTACCTAATCTCTTTTCTCCCAAGGATACACAATCCTGAATTTATTGCTTTCAATAAAGAAATAGTTTAGATTTTTGTTGCAATAACTCACGAAATTTTCCTAGTGAAAACTAGGGCAGAAAATTTCGTTCGTTTGTTTGTTTTGGTGCCTGAGCAGGTTTTTACCTTGAGGCACAAGTTTCGAGGCGACCAAAAGAAGAGTCTCGATTCAAATAAAAGAAACGAAAAAGCAAGAAAAGAAGTGAACTCTAAGTGTAGAAGCGGAGAAAAGATGCGGACTACTCAAGATATGATTGAAGTCACAAGCTTTGCATGTCCCGCCTTGTCCGAAAAGCTGAAGAAGAATGAACCAGCGGTTGCAGCTAACGAGCATCAAGATTCAGATCAGAGTCTACAGGAAGAACCAGCCAAGACTCAAGATCAAGCTTTAGAAGGTTTACAGATAGGAATCTTGTAACTCGTAGTTGATAGGTTTAGGTAGTTTAGTTTTTCACTTTTTATTTTTGGTGTAATAATGAGCTCAGCCAGCAGCAACAGCAGTGAAATCACAGTTTCTCAATAGTCCCAGCTACCAAAACTTTTAGAACTACACCGACCTAATTCCTTTATAGACAAGGATATGTAAGCAAACTCTGAAGCAAGGTTCGGTCAAACTTTTTCAAAATGCTTCCAAATGGAGTTTCAAACGGGCAAAAATTGTTTGTAATTGCTCACTTTATCTTTTCCCGAAAACTCTTCATGTTTGCGAGCAAAGAGGGGCTGCTGTGAGCGCCTAAGTTTTTTCCTACATGAAAATAACTCCTAAAAATATATCAAAAAATAATTTTAGTTGATTTTTAGGAGTTTTTCTTTGTTTGGTTGCATTTCATGCATGTTTAATGTTTTAAGATCATAAGAAAAATCATAACAATTGTCACATTTTAATTTCATGCCATCTTAGGTTTAATTTGCATTTTTAGGAATGAGTCACTCTTTAATTGTTAGAACTAATACATAAAAATCAAACAAAATATTTTACATGCATTTGTTAATAAACAAATAGAATTAATTTGCTGATTAGATTTAAGTTAGGTTTAATTTGTTAGAATTTAAAATCAAAAGAAAAACAAAGAAAAAGAAAAAGAGGTAGATTTGGTCTTATAATTTCATTTGGGCCAGCTTAATTTGAAGCTCAAAATCTAATTTGCTTTTAAAAGAAAGTCCCGAATCACCCAAGCCCATACCATCCTAGCCCATTACACAAATACCCATTCCCCTTTTATTAAAACCCTACACTCTAACCTACAAAAAAAAACATGAGAACACACATAAAAAGGACCCCTTCCCTTCTTCATAATAGAGAGAAACGGCAGAGAACCCCTCCTATAGAACCAGTTGCGGCAGACCACCCCATTTCCCTTCACCAATAATCGGCGTCCCACCTTCAATAGAAAGAATCTGCCGACTCCCATCTCCCAGAAATAAAATACTCCCAAAGTGTAGATTTCTAATTAAAAAGACACTCACACACAAGAGGGCAGAGAACGAGCTTCAGAGAATTGGAACAACGTTTGCTGAGGAATTTGGCAGCTGGCCATCCTAATACGTCAAAGAAGACAGGCACTTTCTACTTGACCTGGGGTTCAATAAGTCTCTAGGAACGGATGAGGTGATTAAATCAAAGAAAATTGTAGACTAGCTTACTGCAAATCCTGATGTGAGAGAACAATTAAATTCAAGGCATTCACATTACCATTTGATGCATTACATTAAAAATGCCACGTGAAAATTCTAAAGAGGGAGGAGAGGAAGGGATCATAATTCACCAGCAACATGTCTTTGTCAGAAGTTCAGAAAAGTGAAAAAGTGAAATGCTCCTCCACAAATTGCAGACCAGGGGTTTCTTGAGGTTTAGCTGGGTTGAGGATTACTCCATTTCGCTGTTGCTGTTTGGCTGAAATTTTGGCTGAGTTCCGTTAATTTTTGTTCATCTGTGATTTCTAGTTAGGTGGCCGAGTCGGCGAGCCAAGTTTCGCTAAGGTCCGTTTTTTTATCGTTAAGTTTGAATCTTAAATTTTTTCTCCATTTTGTGCTAGCTCTTGTCAATCTTGAATTCAAACGTGACCATTACTATGTTGGTGTATATTCTGATTTCTCCGTTGTTCTGACATGTTGCCATTTTTATGAGTTGAGATATTCAGCATGTGGTTAGAACAATGTCTTAAATATTCATGGTTTGGTTTTCTTTTTTATATTTGTTAACTGAAATTAGATATTAGTTAAAACAATTATCAAAGTTAGATGTTGGTTTGTAGAAATGGAATAGGCCCAATTGGGAAAACGACCTAAACAAGTCTGGGCCTAGGCCATTGGGCCTGGGTGCTAAGCCCAATAGCTTGGCCCCAACTATGGGTTTATTTTCTGAAAATTGACATTATCCTAGTTTTTATTTAGAATGTTAAAATCATAGTAGTGTAATTTATTTACAAATTTGAATTGTATTTTGACTTTTAGGTTCTGATTTTCTTACATAAAGATGAATTGATTTTACAATTTTTGACAAATGTGTATATCATGTAAGTTTTGGCTAGCTTTAAAACGCAAAGGTGGACCGGCCTAGCTAATAAATATTTGTGACTAGGCCCGCCTATTGCAAGCCCAATGTGGGCCGGATTTGGTTAAAAAGCAGGCCTGTCAAAGCCCTTGAGTTTCTTTTCGCTTCTGGGCTGAGTTCTGAGCCCAATACAGCTTCAATGTTGGTTTGTCTTTGACCAAGTAATCAACGGGCTATTGCTGGCCCAATTCCCTTATCAAAATGATTAAGTTCTAACACATATATCCCAAAGCTGTATATAATTAATAGCTTTATATTGAATTTCAAATTAGATTTAAATATGAACATCCATAGATTGCTTTAATTGAGTATGAATTTTTTTTAAATAATTGAGGCATGCTATACACAATTGAATGACCTAATCAGTGGCCCTCACATTAATATTATAACTAGTGTAGAAAACACTTTGAACATTCGTAGTTTGCTTTAGGCGTGTTTATAATAAAATCAGCATAGCTACGGGTACGGTTCCCGTGACGTAGTTGTGATACCTAATTTCCAAATCCCACGGTACATTTATGAGCCAGCCACAACTTCTAATAACTTTAATAAATTAAACATGTTGTAGATCGTGGGTACGGTTCCCGTGACAAGATTCGCAATGTGTATCAAACAAACAAGTGTACGACAATCGTAACTTGTTCCAGAATAATTTCATAAAATAATTAAAAGCGGTTATAAATTTAAAAATGCACAATAGGTTTAAAATGTGTAGTAAATCAGATAATAGGCCAATTATTAATAGATTAAGCGACCGTGCTAGAACCACGGAACCCGGGAATGCCTAACACCTTCTCCCGGGTTAACAGAATTCCTTATCTAGAATTTCTGGTTCGCAGACTTTTAAATAAAGTCAAATTTCCTCGACTTGGGATTTTAAAATGAACCGGTGACTTGGAACACCATAACAACTATTCCAAGTGGCGACTCTGAAGAATTAAATAAAATAATCTCATTTCGATTTATGTCACTTAAATTGGAAAAACTTCCTTATATATCCGTCCTCGGGTGGTAAAAAAGGAGGTGTGACAGTGACACCAGGGTTGGGCAGTGTGGATGTATTTGCGTATTTTAATCTCTCTTCCGCGTATTTTATTATATTAAGTGAAAGACTTGTGTTCACAACTGAATTGGAAAATGAATTTTCAAAAGACCTTTATGTTATCTGTGTTGAATCGGCTTGCCTAGTACTGTGATAGGTGCCATCACGACCGGGGTGGCTTGGGGTCGTGAAAAGTTGGTATCAGAGCCTAGGTTACATAGGTCTCACGGGTCATGAGCCGGTTTATTAGAGTCTCGCGGGTCGGTACGAAGACGTCTTTACTTATCCTCGGGAGGCTACAGAGCCTTTAGGAAAAATCTCACATTCTTGAATTCTTATCGTGCGAATCAATTTATTTAGCCAAAAGGGTAACTCTTTGAATTTCTTTCATGTATTCGAATGCGTACGTGAGCGCTCGGTATCAGTTGTGCATCGACAGCTTGTGATTTCCATGGGTGAGGTGCGAGATGTGATTTTAGCATGTTGATAATGGGCCAGTCTGGAGCACTTGAGGCTGGGTTTGTCTGTGGCTGGAGTGCTGAGATTTTGATTGTGTGAGCATGAGCATTTGGGACTTATATGTCCGTTTGTGTCCTTATTGGTGGGATTTTGTGACTGTATGACTATGTGGTGAGTGTGATGTGTCGGTGAGATGTGTTCAGATTGTTTGACTGTGACAAAAAGAATTGGCTAGAGATGTAGCACGAACTATTGAGTGTTTGACTTCTGTCTTAAGTTGGCATATGGTCTCTAGTTGAGATTGTATTAAAGGACCTCTCATGTAGCTTAGTTGAGAAGTGAAGTAGACCTTCCTGTTGTATTATGAGTTCCTAGTGATGTCTTTTGGGCTGATCAATGCCCCAGCAGCGTTCATGTATTTGATTAACAGTATATTTCGGCCATATTTGGATTCCTTCGTTATTGTGTTCATTGATGACGTCCTGGTGTACTCGCGTAGCCAGGAGGAGTATGCTCAGCATTTGAGAGTTGTATTGCAGAGATTGAGGGAGGAGAAGCTTTATGCAAAGTTCTCCAAGTATGAATTATGGCTCAGTTCAATAGAATTCTTGGGGCGTGTGGTGTCCACTGGGGGTATTCAGGTGGCCAGATGAGTGTGGAGAGGGCTTTCAGAAGCTCAAGATTTCTTTGACTACAACTTCAGTGTCAATTCTTCCATCAGCTTCCGGTTCTTATACCGTGCATTGTGATGCCTCGAGGGTAGGCGTTGGTTGGGTTTAAATGCAGAAGGGTAATGTGATTGCATAATAGCTATGACTATAGGAAGAGTATAGAGAGGTATCAGTTTGAGGCTAAACATGCAGGGTTATTTCCCGTGTGGTGTCCTGAGGGCGTGTGATCCCTATGTTATTTGCGGTAAGTCCTCTTTTACCAGTGAAATATATGTTGAAATTTGAGGTTGGATCGAGTATGATTGTGCGCTTGACTGTTACAAGGGTGAATGCGAGATTTGCAGATGATTTGAAATACTAGATGGTTTGTGTTACACAAGCTTATCAAAGATTTAGTTTAACTCACTATGGCAGTATGGTAGTAATAGAACATGGGCATCGTGAGTTATTGTGTGTTTTGATCTATGGCTTTGAGCCAAGTGGGGGAGTTTGTTACTGATCAGTTGATTGCACGGTTATGTGTGGTATGGGTTTCCATTTGAGGTATACTTGCGGATCGATTATGACTTGGGATGCTTAAGAGGAACATTCAGCGGCTTATGAGCCTTTGACAGTATGGTTTTATGTTTGGGCCTCATGTAGTGAGTCTGGGTCGAGGATTGCGGTATTATTGGCGAGGGGAAAGTATCAATTTGAAGGTAATTCAGAAGGAACTTGGATAGATAGGATTGCTTGGTAGTAGGTCGGATCGACATGGCAAGGGATATGACTAGTTCTTTGGGTGCTTATGAGGTAATGAGTTTATACTGGTGTTTCGTGGCAATGCTCTTAGGTTTTTGGTTACCTGCGTAGCTTGGTTGAGTTAGAAGGATTCAGTCTTGACGGTTTAGTTTTGTGCAAATGGGATTAGGAGAGTTCTTGATGGTTTCTACCACGGTTAGAGATGTATATTTTCCATTGGCATGAGGAGTAGGTGATGTATAGTGATCTTCTTCTAGATAGGATCAAATGGAAAGTTCATGCCTAGTTGAGCACGTAGTTTCTTGTGGCTCGGAATGGAGTATGAAGTTCTCATATTTATCATAAGATGGCATGGTATATGAGGTATGTTGTGTAGGGTTGAGATTTGCATATGTGAGGTCACACTTCAGTTCTGGAAGGAAGGCCATAAATTCCTAGGAAGCATGGGCAGTTTCAAATGACTAGGTAAATGATATCACTAATTGGTGCGGCTTGATGAGGGTATACATTCCAAAAAGGGCAATGTGTTTGAGTTAGGGGAACTTCATCGAAAATTGCGGCACTCTATTATTGGATCGATTGCTGATATTCAAGTTTGCTTGGTAGCACAGAAGAATTATAGGAGTATCTCTCGTGGAATGATTGGGTATTAGAGGTGTGTTATATATATTCGAGCGGTGGAGTTGGGATCAGATATGGTAATTCATGTGCATTATGGATTTCGAGACTAGGAGTTCTCATAAACAGGTTGTTACATGGTTGTGGATTGTGAAGATGTGGGAAAAGCTAGTCAGGTGATGGTATGTGTCATGATTCAGTCAATGTGAACTTTTGGAGAGTTAATTATCTATTGTGGTTGTCCAGAGTTGATTTAGGGATTCATTGGTAAGCCTAGTATGGATGTCTGTTTCTGCGCCAGGTCGAGATTGTTGACTCCGAGTTGCTATTGTTGAGGGATGTACCATTCGATTGTCATTACGCTCATTCGTCTTATGGAGTGACCTATGAGTTACCTTTATGTGTTGCGAGGAGTTGTGATTGTTGGTTCTATGCACATATGTTGCGGTTCTATTTGGGCTTTATAGCGAGATTTGAGTGAGATGGATATTTGGGTGTTGCATGATTGATTGCGTATTGGATATGTTCTTCGGGCTGGTATGCCATTGCGTCATTTGCTTCTCCGTGGTTATGGTGATTTACTTTTGGTACTAGACATCAATTTGCACGTGATTGTTGATTTTGTGCATGGTGACTTAAGGTGTCTCATGTAGATCAGAGTTTCGATAGGGTCGCGCACTGCAGCGAAGTTATGTGGAGGTATGATCCTTCGGGTTAGATTCGTGTGTTCTAGTTCTACGATGTGTGATGGGTTCTCAGCATTGTGTTGTGGTGGTACTGTTGAGCTCGCGGTAGAGCTCTCTCATTTGAGTCATTTTTCCATGATTTGAGTACATTTGGATTGTTGCTTATTGGTGCGCGGGTCGCACGGGTTGTGGTTTTAGATTGTATCAATGTTTCATGTCACTAGAGTAGCCGTGTTGGATGCGATGAGTTCATTGGGATCTTGAATGAATACTATCGGATTCGATTTCAGCATGTTGGAAGGATAATATCGAGATTCGGCTTAGAAATTTACTATGATCCTTGCCGGAGGAGAGGGAGCTCCATGACTGGTTGATCTGAGGAATGGTTATGACCTTCTGTATGTTTCTTTCATCATTGGCAGTATGCGAAAGTGTTGGAATGAGGCTTTGTTTGATAAGAGGGTGTATTACCGATATTGGGTTGTTTGAGCAGCTGCGGTGATTAGAAGTTATCGCTTGAGTTATGTGGTATATCATGTGATTACATCTTGGGTTACAGTTATGGGTTGTCACAACTTGTTCGAACTTATACAGTGTATACAGGTGAGATTCTGATCTTATAGATAATTTCGGAAATGGAGATTTGGTTCTAAGGTTATGGGCTAGGGTGAATTGTGAAATTCCAGTAATGTTGTGTTATCGGACCTATATGGGATAGGGTGACGTGAGATCACCCCATGGTTTATGCAGGGTAAGGTTATACAGCGATTTGATGGTTTTCGAAACAACTCTGGGCACGTTCGAGGACGAACGTATGTTTAAGTGGGGGAGGATGTAACGAACCGACCGATTGTTTTGAGCATTTTCACTTCACTAGCCAGTTATCGGGCATGACTAGCCCCGTATGAAGTATTATGACTTATGTAAATCGTCGGCTTTGGTTTTCTGGTTAATCGGAACAGATATGGAAGAATGATGCTCAGCTTGAAGCTTTAAATTTGAAAGGTTTGACAAAGTTTTGACTTTTTAGTATTTGATCCCGGATTTGGATTTTAACGATTTGGTTAGCTCCGTAGCTGATTTTGGACTTAGGAGCGCGTTCGGAATGTATTTTGGAGGTCCGTAGTGGATTTAGACTTGAATTGGCAAAATTAGAAATTTGACGTCTTCCGGTTGGTAGTGGGAATCTTGATATCGGGGTCGGGTTGGAATTCCGGTAATTGGAGTAGGTTTGTTGTGTCATTTGTGACGTGTGTGCAAAATTTCAGGTCATTCAGATAGGTTTGATAGGTTTTTGGATCGGTTGCAGAATTCGGAAGTTTTGAAATCCTTAGGCTTGAATCCGAGGGTGATTTGATGTTTCGATGTTGTTTTGAGTGTTCAGAAGGTTGGAATAAGTTTGAATAGTGTTATGTGACATGTTCGTACTTTTGGTTGAGGTCCCGGGGACCTCGGGATAAATTCGGAAGGTTGTCGGAAAGTTTGGAATTTCAATTGAGCAGCTTCAGCTGTTGTTTGTCATAACCGCACCTGCGGCTTGGGGACCTTAGGTGCGAGGTCGCTGGTGCGTGGAGGTTACCGCAGATGCGGAAGTTGGCCTTCAAAGGAAGAACCGCAGGTGCGGTGCCTGGGCACAGATGCGGCCCTAAGGATTTAATGAAAAACCGTAGAAGCGGTTATTATGACCGCTGATGCGGTCCGCAAGAGCGAGTAATGAGCCGCTAGTGCGGAATCCCTGGGCAGAACATATAAATTCTTGCCTTCGCGAAATTTGGTCATTTTTCCACCATTTGGGTCCGGACTTGGAGCTTTTTGAGAGGAATTGAAGAGCGATTCGAGGGGTAACACTTGGAGGTAAGGTTTTTGAACTCAATACTCGATTCTATGGTCATTTCTAACTGATTAGACATGAAATTAGTGGAATTTAAAGGTTAAAATTTGAAAATTAAGGCTTGAAATTGGAGAGTTTAAATTGGGGATTTGAGGGGGCCATTTGAGGTCCGATTTTGATGTTCTTGGTATGTGTAGACTCGTGGGAGAATAAGGATTTTAATGATGTGATTTTTATCGAATTTTGAGACGTAGGCCCGAGGGTCGGGTTTGGCCAATTTCGGAATTTTTGATGTAGTTTGATTATTTTCGCGTGGGCTCTGTTCCTTTGGCTTGTATTGATGTTATGATTCTGATTTTGGATAGATTCAGGACGATTTGAGGCCGAGTCGAGAGGCAAGGGCATTGCGGAGTAGATCTTCGTCCAGTCTAAGGTAAGTAAGAATTGTAAATCTAGACCTAAGGGTATGAAACCCCGGATTTCATACTGTTTTGATAAATAAGGTGACGCACATACTAGGTGACGGGCGTGTGGGCGTGCACGGGTAGGGATTGTGACCTGGTCTGTCCCCTAGTAATTGTATAGTTGCTTATTCTGATAAACTCTGTATGATATCTATGTGTTTTAGAAATGAATCTGTTAATTTGGGCTTAATTCCATGTTTGGTGCCTTGTGCCGAATTGTTTGAACCCTCCAGGGTATTTTACTACTTTCCTCACACTGTTTTGATTCGAAGCATATCCTCAGCCATGATTTTTACCTGTTTACTTTTGATTTAGTTTCATTACTCTGTTTTAAATATATGAAAGGTCTTTGGGCTGAGTTTTCCTGATTTTTACTGAAATGCCCGAGTGGCTGTGAGGTTGAGGACTGAGAGAGGTCGAGGACCTGATGATGAGGATTTTATATATATATATATATATATATATATATATATATATATATATATATATATATATATATATATATATATGGATCGGGCTGCACGCCGCAGTGATATATTGGATCGGGTTGCACGCCACATCGATATAGCGCTTGGGATGTAGGAGCCCCTCCGGAGTCTGCGCACCCCCAGTGAGCGCAGTCGACGATATATTTACGGATCGGGCTGCACGCCGCAACGGTTATTATTATGAGATATCTCTTGAGCGGGAGTGTTGAGTGAGAGTTCCGATTGACGAGAGTTGAGTCATGAGTGACTGAGAGGCTGCTCGAGGGGCCATATATATATGAGGGATGCTTAGCCCGGGGGCTGGTTTATGAAATTTACTATTTTCACTCTGCTCTATGCTGAGCCTCTATGGAAAATGTGTTGAACAAATGTTTTAAATAACTTTCATTGAAACTGAAGTTTTTACGAGTTGTTTGGAAATTGAACGGATTTAACTTTGATATTTTCATTGAGATTTTATGTTAGATTATGTATATGATTTAAATGCTCGTCACTGCACTCAGACTTTATTTACTTTGGTTGCTTACTTAGTTGGTGTACTCACGTTACCGCCTGCACCTTGTGTGCAGATCCAGGTGTTAGAGCATTTGAGTGAGAGCTTCCAGCAGCTTCTGAGTATTTCCGGAGATAGCAAGGTAACTGCACGACGTTCGCAGCCCTACCTTTCTCCTTCCTATCCCTAGTGTTATTTATTTCAGTCTTTTCTCTTGTATTGAGTAGGCAGTACTGGACAGTATCTTAGTGGCTCATGACTAGTGACACCAGGGTCGGGCAGTGTGGATGTATTTGCGTATTTTGTTCTTTCTTCCGCGTATTTGGTTATATTAAGTGAATCGCTTGTGTTCATAACTGAATTGGAAAATGAATTTGCAAAAGACCTTTATGTTATATGTGTTGAATCGGCTTGCCTAGTACTGTGATAGGCGCCATCACGACCGGAGTGACTTGGGGTCGTGACATGGTATCGATTAATAAGAGACGTATTCTCTTGTTATGGATGCTATAACGTTCCGTTATCTCATTAGTTTTGTTGTCCATGAAAATATTGAAATGCATTTAATGAATGTGGCTACAACCTACCTTTACGGCTTACTTGAATATGAGATATACATGAAAATTCCCGAGGGATTTAAAATGCCTG
This sequence comes from Nicotiana attenuata, assembly GCF_001879085.1. Lineage (NCBI taxonomy): Eukaryota > Viridiplantae > Streptophyta > Magnoliopsida > Solanales > Solanaceae > Nicotiana > Nicotiana attenuata. Next base: position 23,241 of record NW_017674132.1, on the reverse strand, counting down.
ACGCACATAATTCAAAGTCCCGGGAAATATTTTCAATCAAGTTGCAAAGATCTTTGTATGGTCTAAAGCAATCAGGAAGAATGTGGTATAACTGCCTTATTGAGTATTTATTAAAGGAAGGTTATATAAATGATTCCATTTGTCCATGTGTTTTTTATAAAGAAAACAACATTAGAATTTGTTGTACTTGTCGTATATGTTGATGACATAAATCTTATTGGAACTCCTATAGAACTCCAAAATGCAATTGATTATTTAAAGAAGGAATTCGAGATGAAAGATCTCGGAAAGACAAAATTATGTCTTGGTTTGCAAATTGAACATTTGACTAACGAGATTTTCATTCATCAATCTGCCTACAAAGAAAAGGTATTGATACGGTTTTACATGGATGGAGCACATCCATTAAGTACTCTGATGGTTGTTTTATCACTTGATGTGAATAAGGTTCCATTCCGACCTCAAGAAAATAATGAAGAGCTACTTGGTCCTGAAGTACCATATCTTAGTGTAATTGGTGCACTAATGTATCTTGCTAATACTACAAGGCTTGGCATAACTTTTTCAGTTAATGTCTTAGCAAGATATAGGTCTGCTCCTACAAGGAGACATTGGAATGGAATCAAACACATATTGTGATATCTAACGGGGACTACCGATATGGGCTTATTTTATGGAAATGATTCCAGTCCCCATCTTGTTAGTTATGCCAATGTTAGGTATTTATCTAACCCGCACAAGGCTCGATCTCAAACAAGCTATATGTTTACATGTGGAGGAACTGTCATATCTTGGCGATCGACTAAGCAATCAATCGTGGCTACTTCATCAACTCATACTGAGATAATTTATTCATGAAGCAAGTCGAGAATGTGTATGGTTGAGATCTACAATACATCTTATTCGAGAAAAATATGGTTTGAAGTGTGACAAACTACCCACGATTTTGTATGAAGACAATGCATCATGCATAGCCCAATTGAAGGGAGGATTCATAAAAGGAGATAGGACAAAGCACATTTCACCAAAGTTATTTTTCACACATGATCTTCAAAAGAATGGTGATATCAATGTGCAACAGATTTGTTCAAGTGAAAATAAGGCTGATTTCTTCACCAAATCTCTACCGACGTCAACCTTCAAGAAGCTAGCGTACAGGATTGGGATGTAAAGTCTTAAAGATGTGAATTGATGCTCTCATCAGGGGGAGTGAATACACGTTGTACTCTTTTTCCCTTACAAGGTTTTGTTCCATCGGGTTTTCCTTGCTAGGTTTTTAACGAGACAACCAAAAGGCGTATTTCTAAACATGTTTACTCTTTTCCCTTCACTAGAATTTTTTCCCGCTGGGTTTTATTTTAGTTAAGATTTTAACGAGGCACATTATCTTTTGAATAGACATTCAAGGGGGAGTGTTATAAATGGAATTATATTTAAGGTGAATGTCTATATTTTAGAGAGATCTTAGGGTTTGTTACTTGGTGGCTAAGCCACTTTTTCCCTATAAATAAAGGTGTTCTATTCTATTATAAATCATCCCAAATCAACAAGAATGCTATCTCTCTTTCTTTGCAATATTCTTCTTTATTGTTTCATTACAGTATAGTCATTATTTACCTATTTCAGGAAGAGAAAAAGGTAATTCAGTCAAATACCCGTATAAATGTTATTGCTATTAAGTAGTTTTCTAAATGGATATGTTAAAATCTTAAATCAGAAAATATAGATGATCAGGGTGAAATTAAACACTTGTTCAATTGAAATATTTGAAGTAATCTATTTTTAGTCCAAAATTGGACAAAAGTTACAACTTTTACAATTTTCAAGTAGGTGGTTTACTTTACTGTATCACATAAGTAGTGCTTTTTTAGAAAACTTAGATTTCATACCTAATATGGAGTCTTTTGCTCTATTTATCATGGAAAGCAATATAATGACTTTCAAACTTTTTCAATGATATAGTAGCAAATCTATATGTAAGAATGATTAATAGTAATAGTATTATGGGCTAGTTAATAAGATGCTATATATGCAAAAATCAAAGAGAAAGGTTGGTTAAATCTCGACGGTGAAACATTATAAGAAGGAAGTCTTTGGAGGAGTTTGCAAACAGTAATTATAATTCATAAGAGATAGAAGATGGAAAAGTCTGTGAGATCACTTGCAATTCTTATCGTCCTTTTTGCTGTTGTATCAGGTTTTAAATTATCCTTTTACCTAAAGTAGAGTTTTCTGTTAGATCTAATCTTTTCTTATCCTCAATTTCTTTTACATAATTATAAAGGTGATTGAAATCCAATAAACAAACAAGTGGTAGGGATGCCGCCGAATTTTGAATCATATACACTCAAACCTTTCTATAACAGATATCCTTTAAAATAATATTTCACAATAATGGCCAAGTTTTATCGTGTGACGATTTGTATATTTTGACTAATTCACAAAATGACTAAACTTTTTTTTAAAATTATTTTCTCCACTTTTGGAATTCAAAGATGAGAAACTTATTTTAGTTTTGTGGATGCAGATGTGTATGGAATCAAGACTTGCAGAGTTGATATAGGATTTGAAATATGCAATATAGGACTAAGAGATGGATGCTTCAGTAAATGTGTGGAAGGAACAGGACGTGCTATTACCGAAGGAACTTGTATAATTAATGAACGTGGTGTAAGAACCTGCAAATGTGTATTTTATTGTGGGTCAAGACCCACTATACCTATTTCTATCCCTTAGATTTTTTTTGGTTTTAATTAAGTTCTATCAGATGTAGTGTTTTGTCATAGTTGTAGTTCTATTTTCAGTTGCGGTAAAATACAAAAAATAATGAGCATATAATGTTTTCATTCAAAGAGTTATCTTTATTGAATTAATATATTGATCTTTCTTCTAGTTTATATTACTCTGCCTCTCATTTTTATAACATTGGGTATGATCAAATCTTACAAATTTGAGTAAAAATTAAAGGGACGTAGCTAGGGGTGTCAATGGATCTTTAAAAATCGATTAAACCGATCGAACCAAATTGTACCGAACTGATTATTAGGTTTCTTGCAATAAAATCATAGGTTTTTATATTGAACTATAATTGTACTAATAATTAGGGTAGGTTTTTAGTTTTACAAAGGTAAACTAAAAAGGAACCGAACCGTCCCGAATAATTTTGTAAAAAAAAATATATTTTATATATTAAGTTTAAAATAAAAAATATTAATTTTTTCCTTAGGCCTATGTGGAAATGTTTACAAGCCAACAAGTAATTAAAGCCAAACGAAAATCTCAAACCTATTATGCTACTACGATTGAAACTAAATTAATTCTAGCTATCATCTTGAGTAGCAAGCCACAGGTATTCTAGCGATCTTGAGTAGCAAATCATAAGATATTGAATATCTTTCCTCTCGTATGATTTTTAGATTTTTTTTATTGTATGCTAATTTACTAATATACTCTATTCTTGAGCCTAGTCTTGATTAAATAAATTCCAACTCGTATGAATTGTATTTCTTTTGTCTTTGCTTCTCTTACGTTGTAGTAAAATAGTGGGATACATCTCTACTCTAGCTATCTTTCATATTTTCTTGATTCATCGTCTTTTAAACTGTAAAAATATCTAGAGAGTTTTGCCGAAGTCCTAAGTAAGTGCATATCTTATCGCGTTTTAACTTCTATTAGAGACTTTTACATGATATTTTAAAAAAAATACCGAAAATTAACCGACCTGTACCGATAGAAAGAGAAATCGAGATGATTCACTACTGGAAAAGCCAATTTTCGACCGAAAAAGGTCTGCCAGAAAACACGTGGTCGCAAATATCAGTCAAAAAATTTCAAGGGATTCGGTCGCGAACTGAAAAATAAAAGACGCGTTTGAATTTAAATTATTTCGACCGAATTGATCGATAAATTTCTGACTGATTCGGTCTCTAATCAAAAAAAAAATTAAATGTTCCGACTGAAAAGTCAGATTGGGACGGTCTCGAACAGTCTAATTTTGTTATGCAAAATAGAATAACCAAAAAGTTGGTACGGTACATATTTTATAAAATAACCGACCGAACCGAAACAGTGACACACCTGGTTGTAGCTCACATCTGCATAGAGTTCTTTACAATTCACACCTTCGTTATATAACACGCCCCTTAACTAAAAGTAATTGGATGTATCTTTCTGATAACGTTTTCGCGCTTCCTCTTTTGTGTAGATGAAAGAATTACAAGAAAATACACATGACTTAACACCATAACAAAAAATGGCCCATGTTTTTAAGTTTTACCGGCCTAGCCCATATTGTACATATTTTGAAAGCACTAGCAAATTCAAAATCTATGTTCTGACAATCATTGCTTCTAAAAGCTATGGAGTTAAATCTGTGTTCTCACAACCATTGCTTTCACTCTCTCTTCTTCTCACATCTTCTAATTATGCTTCAAGGGGCCGTGTATTTTCTGCTTCTCCTCTTGTGTCACCTGGTTGCAATGTAAAAAAATAGAAGAGCAGAAGTCCACCATTAAAGACCATTCAAAGCTTTGCTTTCGAAAATGGGTTTTTTTGAATTTGTTAGTTGTTTGGATTAGGTGTTGTTCCAATTGATTGAAAACATCAAAAGGAGTTCAAAATTTAAATTTGAAGTGATTTGGAGTAGATTTGAGCAAGAGTTGAGTTAAATTTCAGAAAAGACGCAAGGAAGAAGACGAAGTCAGTTTTTCGTATAATTATGTATAATCTTGTATAATAGTGTATATGAGTGTAGAAACACACGTTATATCGTTAGCCCGCATGTCTGACTCGAACTCCCACGTGGCTGCCTCGATAGGCTAACCTCTCCACTGCACTTGAACTGAAGGATAACTCTTAGACCTCAACTGCCGGACATGCCGGGCTAGAATAGCCACCGGCTCCTCCTCATAAGTCAAATCCTTGTCCAATTGGACAGACTGAAATCTAACACATAGGACGGATCACCGTGATACTTCCGGAGCATGGGCACATGGAACACCAGACGAACTGCTGATAAACTAGGTGGCAATGCGAGTTTGTATCCCCCCGCACCCACTCTCTCAAGAATTTCAAAGGGTCCGATATACCTAGGGCTCAACTAGCCCTTCTTTCCGAACCTCATCACACCATTGGTGGGTGAAACCCGGAGCAATACGCTCTCTCCAACCATGAATGTGACATCACAAACTCTAAGGTTGGCATAACTCTTCTGCCTGGACTGAGCGATGCAAAGTCGACCTAAAAAATCTTGACCTTATCCAAGGCATCTTGTACCAAATCTGTACCCAACAACTGAGCCTTCCCCGGCTCGAACCATCCAACTGGCGAACGGCACCGCCTCCCGTATAATGCCTCATAGGAAGCCATCTCAATGCTAGATCGGTAGCTATTATTGCAGGCAAACTCTGCAAACGGCAAGATCTGATCCCAAGGACCCCTAAAATCCATAAAGCAAGAGCGAAACATATCCTATAATATTTGAATAATGCGCTCAAACTGCCCGTCCGTCTGGGGATAAAATGTTGTACTCAACTCAACCCGCGTGCCCAACTCACGCTGTACCACCCTCCAGAAGTGCGAGGTGAACTTCATACCTCGATCAGAAATGATAGACACGGGCACACCGTACAGACGGACGATCTTGCGGACGTAGATCTCAACTAACCGCTCTGAAGAATAGGTCTGCCGCTGGAATGAAATGTGCCGACTTGCTCAACCTATCCATAATGACCCATACCGCGTCGAACTTTTCTGAGTCCATAGGAGTCCAACAACTATATCCATAGTGATACGCTCCTACTTCCACTCAGGAATGTCTAACTTCTGAAGCAAACCACCAGGTGTCTGATGCTCGTACTTTACTTGCTTACAATTTAGACACCGAGCTACATATGCATCTATATCCTTCTTCATCCTGCTCCACGAATAATGCTGCTGCAATTCCTGATAAATATTGGCGACACCTAGATGAATGGAATACTGGGATCTGTGGGCCTCCTCAAGAATCAGCTCACGAAGTCCGTCCACATTGGGCACACAAATAGGACCCTGCATCCTCAAAACCCCATCATCTCCAATAGTAACCTGCTTGGCACCACCATGCCGTACCGTGTCCTTAAGGATAAGCAAATGGATCATCATACTGACTCTCTCCGATGTGCTCATACAAGGAAGACTGAGCGACTGTGCCAGCTAGCACACGACTGGGCTCTGAAACATCTAACCTCACAAACTGATTGGCCAGAGCCTGAACATCTGCTGCAATCGGTATCGCACCAACTGTGATTTACGCAAGGCTACCCATACTCACTGCCTTTCTGCTCTAGGCATCGCCACCACATCAGCCTTCTTAGGATGGTACAAAAAAGTGATATCATAGTCTTTCAACAGTTCCAGCCACCTCCTCCGCCTCAAGTTGAGATCATTTTCCTTGAACAAATACTATAGACTCCGATGATCTATCAATACCTCGCACGACACGCCGTAAAGATAGTGCCTCCAAATATTGCGCAACACCTCGTGGTAACGGTCTAGGAACTCTTGTGGGTCCTCAGAATATGAACCACTGAAATGAGCAGGAAAGATCTTTGTAAACTTATCGAACCTCAACTGTAACGACCCGGCCGGTCGTTTTAAGAATTTACGCCCTGATCCCGTATTAACTGCATTCCCCGTGTTTGTTTCTACTATTGTGAGTTGGTGGAAGGATTTAATTTGAGTTTTGGAGTGTTTTGGGACACTTAGTCCCTAAATGAGAATTTAAGTTTTAGAATTTTGACCGTAGTCGGAATAGGGTGAAGACGGCATCGGAATGGAATTCCGTTGGTTCCGATAGCTCCGTTGGGTGATTTCGGGTTTAGGAGCGTACTCGGATTGTGTTTTGGGGGTCCGTAGCTTATTTAGGCTTGAAATGCCGAAAGTTGAAATTTTAAAGTTTACGGTTCGATAGTGAGATTTTGATATCGGGGTCAGAATGGAATTCTGGAAGTTGGAGTAGCTCCATAGTGTTGAATGTGACGTGCTTGCAAAATTTCAGGTCATTCGGACAAGGTTCGATAGTCATTTTGATCGAAAGCAAAATTTGGAAGTTTTTGGTATTCTTAGGCTTGAATTCGATGATGATTTGGTGTTTCGATGTTGTTTGAGGTATTTTGAAGATTGGTATAAGTTTGGATAGTGGTATATGACTTGTTCGTGATTTTGCTCGAGGTCCCTGGGGCCTCGGAGTGATTTCGGGTGGTTAACGGGTGATTTTGAGTTGAATTTGGCAGCTGAAGGAGTTCTATTGCTGTCATAACCGCACCTGCGGCTAGGGGCAGAAGCGGAAGGCTAGCCGCAGATGCGGAAGTTGGCGTGAAGGGCTGAAGCGCAGGTGCGGATGGTTGGTTGCACCTGCGGGACCGCAGGTGCGGAAGGTGAGGCGCAGGTGGGGAGTGTTGGTTTTAAGTGAAAACTGCAGATGCGGTGCTTTGGCCGTAGATGCGGTATCGCAGGTGTGGTGTATGGACCGCAGGTGCGAAAAACCTGGGTCAGTAAATATAAAAGGTTTCCTTCGCGAATCTTTGGTTATTTCACCATTTTTAAAACGGCTTTGGAGCTTTTTTGGAGATTTTTAAGAGAGAATTCAAGGGAACTTCATTGAGGTAAGATTTTTGAACATAAAACTCGTTTCTATGGTGTTGTTTCACGGATTAGACTTGTAATTGATGGAAAATTAGTGGTTGAAATTGAAGAACTAGGGCTTGTAATTGGAGACCAAAAATTAGGGGTTTGAGGGGTCATTTGTGGTTGGATTTCGGTAAATTTGGTATGCATGAACTCGTGGGAGGATAAGGATTCCATTAATGTAAATTTTACCGATTCCGAAACGTGGGCCCGGGGGGCGTTTTGGTCATTTTTCCTAATTTCGTGTATTAGCTTAGAATTTATTAGTTGAATTAGTTACTTGAAGTGTTATTTACATTATCCAATTACTTTTGGATAGATTTGGATGATGATTGAGCTGGTTCGAGGTAAGTGGCTTGTCTAACCTTGTGTGGGGAACATTCCCCCTAGGATTTGGTATTGTTGTTATCTGAATGCCGTGTACGTGAGGTGACGAGTGCGTACACGTGCTAATTGTTGGAAACCCATTTTTCATTAAGTAATTTTAACTTTGTTTCTTTCTTCTAGAACATTACTCGTATTTTAAGCCTACGGCGTAGTTTAGGGAAGCATGCTTAAGTGTATTAATTGTCCTATCTGCTTATACTATTTATGTGAACTCTATGCCGCATGTTAGGTTAGAATTACCTGTCTATTTTTATATTAATTGGTTTGAGTTGATTATCCTTGTGTTGTTGTTGCGTGTTTACATTGAGACTACGGGCGGTTCCCGGTAGATCCCCCCTTGTCTGTTTATTTGGGACTACGGATGTGGTATTCCAGTAGATCCCCCTGCACAGTTATATGGAACTACGGGACTGCACCGGGTAGATTCCCCTAGTACTGGGTATTTACATTTGGGGGCTACAGGATGGTATCCTGGTAGATCCCCGGTTGCTAGATATTTACATTTGGGGGCTACAGGATGATATCCTGGTAGATCTCCGGTTGCTATCTCTGTGTTGAGCTATACTCTTTTTGCGATATTTTCTCTGTTGTAATTGTTGTTATTCTTACCATTATACTGTGTTACTTCATGCTGTTTCATTCTTGAATGAAATTGTTGACTCTTTCCTTGATATTGTTGTCTTTTTATTTTGGGACTACGGATGAGTATTTCGGGAGATCCCCTACGCATATATTGATTTTGACGGTAGTGCGGGATACCAAGAGATCCCCAGCACATATATTGAGGATACCAAGAGATCCCCAGCACATATATTGAGGATACCAAGAGATCCTCGAGAAACCAAGAGATCCCCAATACATATATTGAGGATACCAAGAGATCCTCGGGATACCAAGAGATCCCTAGCACATATATTGAGGATACTGGGAGATCCTCGGGATACCAAGAGATCCCTAGTACATATATTCAGGATACTGAGAGATCACTGGGATACTGAGAGATCCCCGAGTATTTACGTTTGGGACTACTGGACGGGATCCTGGGAGATCCCCTGTCGATATTTCTGTGTACTAGGTGTATATTGTCTGTGATTTCTTCTTATTTACTGATATTGTTTTGATTATACTGTTGCACCTTACACTGTCTTACTTAGTCTTATATATTGATAACCAGTAGGGCCCTGACCTTCCTTGTAACTACCCGACCGAGGTTAGGCTTGGCACTTACTGGGTACCGTTGTGGTGTACTCATGCCCTTTCCTGCACATGTTTTCCCGTGTGCAGATCCAGGTACATCGACTTAGCCATATCATTAGCGAGGCGAGGCGATCTCTAGAGACTTTAAGGTATATCTGCCGCATTCGTAGACCGAGGAGTCCCTATCTACTCTCTTTTAGTTATAGCCCTTCTGCACTTTTCCCTTTGTTTAGACACTTTGGAGTTAGAACACTGTAGTTATTCCACAGCTTGTGATTTCATGAGATTCTGGGTTTTGGGAAATATAGTTTCAGTTTGAGAGTTTGTATTGTATATGCCGAGCGGCATCTTAAATGTTCCATTATGTTATTCCGCAGTTTTTGGCTAGTTTTATTTTGTTGTTTCTTTTTCCGTAATTTGTTAGGCTTACCTAGTCGTAGAGACTAGGTTCCGTCACGATAGTTCACGGAGGGCGAACTGGGGTCGTGACAAGTTGGTATCAGAGCTCTAGGCTCATAGGATTCATGAATCACAAGCCGGTTTATTAGAGTCTCGCGGATCGGTACGTAGACATCTGTACTTATCTACGAGAGGCTATGTAACCGTTAGGAAAATTCCACTTCATTTGATTTCCTTGTCGTGCGAGATTTTTGACATCACAATCCTAAACTTATGTCTTCCATTCTCTCACAAATGGTGAGGAACGTGCTACTAGAGGTGACCGGACACCCGCACCCCTTGCGAGAGCCGTCGGAGGTCGGGGCCGGGGTAGAGGCCGAGGACACGCATGTGGTGTAGCTAGAGCACCCACGTGAGCTGCTATAGAGGAACCACCAGCAGTTCCAGCTGGAGCCCAGGCGCCTGATACGCCTACTGCTACTACTACTCCAGCACTTCAGGAGACTTTAACACAGTTCCTGAGCATGTTTGGTACATTGGTTCAGGTAGGATTATTCAGGTTATACCAACTACTTCACAGATAGGGAGAGAGACCCAGACTCCTGCCGTCCCCACTCCAGAGCATCGAGTTCCCATTGGTCAGGTTCCAGGTGTCATGGTGGCACAGCCTGTGGTCCCAGTTCAGCGGGTGGCGAGGATCTCTCACCGAGTAGAAGACAGGTGGTTCGAGGAGGGAGAGAACAAACGAGGTCATGAGAGAGAGTATAGGGAGGCGAGGAGACCTCGTAGACAGAGAGGTCCACTGGCCCTTATTTTGGAGGAAGAGTACGGCATGATAGAGGTTTTGTGGGTCAGCCAGCTCAGTTTGCGTTTCAGGCTTCGCACAGTGTTGCATGTGTTCAGGGGTCTCAAAGTAGCCGTACCGCACGATTCTCACTGCCACGTCAGGCGTGAGGTTGTTTTGAGTGTGGTGACATACGCCATGTGGTGAGGTATTGCCCTAGACTAGGGAGGGGTGCGCCTCCACAGACTTCTCAGCCACAGCGTGCTCCGCAGAGTTTCCAGGCTATGATTTCAGCACCAGTTGCTACCCCACCTGCCCTGCCAGCTAGAGGTGGAGGTCGGGGAGGTAGAGGTCACCTTAGAGGGGGAGACCAGGCCAGATACTATACCCTTCCTGCCCATACCGAGGCTGTCGCCTCTGATTCTATCATCACAGTTATTATCTCGGTCTGTCATAGAGATGCATCCCTTCTATTCGATCCAGGCTCCACTTATTCTTATGTGTCCTCTTATTTTTCCCCGTATTTGGGCATATCTCGGGATTTCCTTGAGCTTTCCTATTTATGTTTCTACTCCTGTTGGAGATTCTTTTGTGGTGGACTGCGTTTATCGGTTGTGTTTGATTTCTTTTAGTGGTTTTGAGACCAGAGTCGGTTTATTATTGCTCAGCATGGTAGACTTTCATGTTACTCTGGGCACGGACTAGTTGTCGCCCCATTTTGCTATTCTTGATTGTCACGCGAAAATTGTAATGCTAGCTATGCCAGGTTACCGCGAGTAGAGTAGAGGGGCACCTTAGATCATACTTCCAGTAAAGTTATTTCATTCCTTAAGGCTCAGCGTATGGTTGAGAAGGGGTGTGACGCTTATCTAGCTTATGTGAGAGATGTCAGTATTGATACCCCTACAGATGGTTCAACCCCAATAGTATGGAATTTCTCTGATGTGTTTCCAGCTGATCTTCCGGGCATGTCGCCCGATAGAGACATTGATTTTGGCATTGATCTGTTGCCTGGCACTCAGCCCATTTCTATTCCTCCGTACCGTATGGCTCCTCCTAAGTTGAACGAGTTGAGAGCAGTTGCAGGAATTTCTTGCTAAGGGTTTCATTCGGCCCAGTGTATCGCCTTGGGGTGCTTGTGGGTTTTCTAAGATTGACTTGCGTTCAGGCTATCATTAGTTGAAGATTCGGGAGCCAGATATCCCGAAGATTTGCCTTCAGGAATCGGCATGGTCATTACGAGCTCCTTGTTATGTCATTTGGGCTGACCAATGCCCCAGCAGCTTTCATGCATTTGATGCACAGTGTATTCCGGCCATATCTTGACTCGTTCATCATTGTCTTTGTTGACGACATTCTGGTATATTCCCGGAGTCGGGAAGATCATGAGCAGCACCTGAGGACAGTGCTTCAGACTTTGAGAGAGAAGAAAATCATATGCTAAGTTCTTGAAATGTGAGCTTTGGTTGTATTCCGTGGCATTCTTGGGTCACGTGGTATCTAGTGAGGGGATAAAGGTGGATCCGAAGAAAGTGGAAGCAGTGCAGAGTTGGCCCAGACCATCCTCAGCTATAGAGAACCGTAGTTTTCTTGGCTTGGCGGGTTATTACCATCGATTTGTTGAGCGATTTTCATCCACTGCAGCACCTATGACCAGACTGACCCAGAAGGGTGCTCCGTTCCAGTGGACGGAAGAGTGTGAGGAGAGCTTTCAAAAGCTCAAGACAGCTTTGACTATAGCCCCAGGTTTGATATTGCCTACCGGTTCGGGGTCTTATACTATTTATTGTGATGCCTCGAGGGTTGGCCTTGGAGCGGTATTGATGCAGGACGGTAGGGTGATTGCCTACGCGTCCAGACAGTTGAAGGTTCATGAGAAGAATATCCTATCTATGATCTCGAGTTAGCTGCTATTTTTCACACCTTGAAGATCTGGCGTCATTATTTGTACGGTGTGCCTTGCGAGATTTATACTGATCACCGGAGTTCGCAGCATCTGTTCAAGCAGAAGGACCTTAAAGAGGAGGTGGTTAGAGCTGCTGAAGGACTATGATATCACTATTTTGTATCATCCGGGCAAGGCCAATGTGGTGGGCGACGCTTTAAGCCGCCGGGCAGAGAGTTTGGGGAGTTTAGCTTATTTACCAGCAGCGGATGAAGTATGAGCACCAGAGACCGGGTGGATTGCTCCAGCAGATAGAGATTCCGGAGTGGAAGTGGGAGCGAATCACCATGGACCTCATAGTTGGGCTCCCACGGACTTTGAGGAAGTTCGATGCCATTTGGGTGATTGTGGATCGGCTGACCAAGTCCGCGCATTTCATTCCTGCGAATACTACCTATTCTTCGGAGCGGTTGGCGGAGATTTATATCCGAGAGATTGTCCGTCTGCATGGTATTCCAGTTTCCATCATTTTAGATAGAGGTACTCAGTTCACATCACGGTTCTGGAGGGCCGTACAGCATGAGTGAGGTGCTCGGGTGGAGTTGAGCACATCATTTCACCCTCAGACGGACAGACAGTCCAAGCGCACTATTCAGATTCTTGAGGATATGCTCTGTGCGTGTGTGATTGAGTTTGGAGGGTCTTGGGATCAGTTCTTGCCAGCGGAGTTTGCCTACAACAACAGTTATTAGTCCAACATTCAGATGGCACCGTATGAGGCTTTATATGGTAGGCGGTGTAGATCCCCGGTGGGTTGGTTTCAGCCGGGTGGGGCTAGATCATTGGGCACAGACTTGGTTCAGGATGCTTTGGAGAAGGTTAAAGTGATTCAGGATAGACTTCGTACAGCCCAGTCCAGACAGAAGAGTTACGCGGACCGGAAGGTTCGTGATGTTTCCTACATGGTTGGAGAGCGGGTTCTGCTTCCGGTTTCGCCTATGAAGGGCGTTATGAGATTTGGGAAGAAAGGGAAGTTGAGTCCGAGGTTTATTGGCCATTTTGAGATATTGAGGCGTGTTGGGGAGGTGGCTTATGAGCTTGCCTTACCTCCCAGCTTCGCAGGAGTTCATCCGGTATTTCATGTTTCGATGCTCCGGAGGTATCACGGTGATCCATCGCACGTGTTGGATTTCAGTTCAGTCCAGTTGGAAAAGGATCTATCATATGTTGAGGAGCCAGTGGCGATATTGGACAGGAAGATTCGAAAGCTGAGGTCAAAGAACATTGCATTAGTGAAGGTTCAGTGGCGGGGCCAGCCGGTCAAGGAGGCGACTTCGGAGACCGAGCAGGATATGCGAAGGCATTACCCTCATCTTTTCACTACTTCAGGTATGTCTCTATGCTCGTTCGAGGACGAACGAATGTTTAAGTGTGGGAGGATGTAATGACCCGGCCAGTCATTTTAAGAATTTACGCCCCGATCCCCTATTAACTGCATTCCCCGTGTTTGTTTCAGCTATTGTGAGTTGCCGGGAGGATTTAATTTGACTTTTGGAGTGTTTTGGGACACTTAGTCCCTAAATGAGAATTTAAGTTTTAGATTTTGAACCGTAGTCGGAACAGGGTAAAGACGGCCTCGGAATGGAATTCCCTTAGTTCCGTTTGCTCCGTTGGGTGATTTCGGATTTAGGAGCGTGCTCGGATTGTGTTTTGGGGCTCCGTAGCTTATTTAGGCTTGAAATGCCGAAAGTTGAATTTTTGAAGTTTCCGATTCGATAGTGAGATTTTGATATCGGGGTCGGAATGGAATTCCGGAAGTTGGAGTAGCTCCGTACTGTTGAATGTGACGTTCTTGCAAAATTTCAGGTCATTCGGACGAGGTTTGATAGACTTTTTGATCGAAAGCGAAATTTGGAAGTTTTTGGAATTCTTAGGCTTGAATTCGATGATGATTTGGTGTTTCGATGTTGTTTGAGGTGTTTTGAAGATTGGTATAAGTTGGATAGTGGTATATGACTTGTTCGTGCTTTGGGTTGAGGTCCTGGGGGCCTCGAGGTGATTTCGGGTGGTTAACGGGTGATTTTGAGTTGAATTTGGCAACTGAAGGAGTTCTGTTGCTGTCATAACCACACCTGCGGCTAGGAGACCGTAGGTGCGTGCCCGCAGAAGCGGAAGGCTAGTCACAGATGCGGAAGTTGGCGTGAAGGGATGAAGCGCAGGTGCGGATGGTTGGTCGCACCTGCGGGACCGCAGGTGCGAAAGGTGGGCGCAGGTGCGGAGTTTTGGTTTTAAGTGAAAACCGCAGATGCGGCGCTTTGGCCGCAGATGCGGTATCGCAGGTGCGGTGTATGGACCGCAGGTACGAAAAATCTATGTCTGAAAATATAAAAGGTTTCCTTCGCGAATCTCTGGTTATTTCACCATTTTTAAGACGGCTTTGGAGCTTTTGGGAGATTTTTAAGAGTGAATTCAAGGGAACTTCATTGAGGTAAGATTTTTGAACGTAAAACTCATTTCTATGGTGTTGTTTCACGGATTAGGCTTGTAATTGATGGAAAATTAGTGGTTGAAATTGAAGAACTAGAGCTTGTAATTAGAGACCAAAAATTAGGGGTTTGAGGGGTCATTTGTGGTTGGATTTTGGTAAATTTGGTATGCATGAACTCATGGGACGATAAGGATTCCATTGATGCAAATTTTACCCAATTCCGAAAAGTGGGCTCGGGGGCGTTTTGGTCATTTTTCCTAATTTCGCGTATTAGCTTAGAATTTATTAGTTGAATTAGTTACTTGAAGTGTTATTTACATTATGCAATTACTTTTGGATAGATTTGGGCCATTTGGAGTCGGATACTCGTGGCAAGAACGTGGTATAGATTTGATTGAGCTGGTTTGAGGTAAGTGGCTTATCTAACCTTGTGTGGAAGACATTCCCCCTTGGATTTAGTATTGTTGTCATATGAATGTCGTGTACGTGAGGTGACGAGTGCGTACACATGCTAATTGCTGGAAACCCATTTTTCATTAAGTAAATTTAACTGTGTTTCTTTCTTCTTGAACATTACTCGTATTTTAAGCTTACGACATAGTTTAGGGAAGCATGCTTAAGTGTATTAATTGTCCTATCTGCTCAAACTGTTTATGTGAACTATGTGCAGCATGTTAGGTTAGAATTACCTGTTTATTTTGATATTAATTGGTTTGAGTTGATTATCCTTGTGTTTTTGCTGCGTGTCTACATTGGGACTACGGGCGGTTCCCGGTAGATCCCCCCTTGTCTGTTTATTTGGGACTACGGATGTGGTATTCCGGTAGATCCCCCTGCACAGTTATATGGAACTACGGGACTACACCGGGTAGATTCCCCTAGTACTGGGTATTTACATTTGGGGGCTACAGGATGGTATCATGGTAGATCCCCGGTTGCTGGATATTTACATTTGGGGGCTATAGGATGATATCGTGGTAGATCCTCGGTTGCTATCTCTGTGTCGAGCTGTACTCTTTCCGCGATATTTTCTCTGTTGTAATTGTTGTTATTCTTACCATTATACTATGTTACTTCATACTGTTTCGTTCTTGAATGAAATTGTGGACTCTTTCCTTGATATTGTTGTCTTTTTATTTTGGGACTACGGATGAGTATTCCGGGAGATCCCCTACGCATATATTGATTTTGACGGTAGTGCGGGATACCAAGAGATCCCCAGAACATATATTGAGGATACCAAGAGATCCTCGGGATATATTGAGGATACCAAGAGATCCTTGGGATACCAAGAGATCCCCAGTACATATATTGAGGATACCAAGAGATCACTAGCACATATATTGAGGATACTGAGAGATCCTCAGGATACCAAGAGATCCCTAGTACATATATTGAGGATACTGAGAGACACCTGGGATACTGAGAGATCCCCGAGTATTTATGTTTGGGTCTACGGGACGGGATACCGGGAGATCCCCTCTCGATATTTATGTGTACTAGGTGTATATTGTTTGTGATTTCTTCTCATTTACTGATATTGTTTTGATTATACTGTCGCACCTTCCACTGTCTTACTTTGTCTTATATATTGATAACCGGTAGGGCCCTGACCTTCCTCGTCACTACCCGACCGAGGTTAGGCTTGTCACTTACTGGGTACCGCTGTAGTGGACTCATGCCCTTTCCTGCACATGTTTTCCCGTGTGCAGATCCAGGTACATTGACTCAGCCATATCATTAGTGTGGCGAGGCGATCTCTAGAGACTTTGAGGTATATCTGCCGCGTTCGTAGACCGAGGAGTCCCTATCTACTCTCTTTTAGTAATAGCCCTTCTGTACTTTTCCCTTTGTTTAGACACTCTGGAGTTAGAACACTGTAGTTATTCCACAGCTTGTGATTTCATGAGATTTTGGGTTATTGGGAAATGTAGTTTCAGTTTGAGAGTTTGTATTGTATATGCCGAGTGGCATCTTAAATGTTTCGTTATGTTATTCCGCAGTTTTTTTCTAGTTTTATTCTGTTGTTTCTTTTTCCGCAATTTGTTAGGCTTACCTAGTCGTAGAGACTAGGTGCTGTCACAATAGTTCACGGAGGGCGAACTGGGGTCGTGACATCAACATAGCCTCAGAAGACAAATCGGGCCTATCATCGGCCTGTGCCGCAATAACCGGCTGAACTACCCTAACTGGCAGGGCTACTGGATTTTGATACCGGGGAGAAACCTCTTCTAGGGTGTGAGTAGCGGGACTCTGTGCTCCTCCCCCAGCGTGAGAGACGACTAGTGCCACCGGAAAGGTACCGATCTTGGCCACACTCTCCATAAGGCCCACCAAATAGACTAGTGCGTCCTGAAGCACTGAAGTGGCTATGAACCCCTCCGGGACCTGAGCTGGTCCGACGGGTACAGTCTGAGCTAGAACCTCCTCCTCAAAATACACTTGAGGCTCCACTGCGGGTGCTGGTGCTCGGGCTCTAGGCTGAGCTCTGCCTCTGCCTCGACCTCTGCCATTGGTCATAACTGCCATTGGTAGCTCCGCCACTTGTCCGCCTGTAGATGCAGTGCAAGACAACAAGAGTAGAATGGTTCAATCAGCAATGATAGAATAAAATTGCACGATAGAGGAAGAAAGAAGTGATATTTTTCCTAAACTCCATAGCCTCTGGAAGATAAGTACAAACGTCTCTGTACCGATCCTCTAGACTCTACTAAGCTTGCTCATGACTCGTGAGACCTAGGCAACCTAGGGCTCTGATACCAACTTGTCACGACCTGAATCCCAACCTCAGGGTCGTGATGGCGCCTAACATCCACTTGCTAGGCAAGCCGACGTGAGATAGTTAAATAACCAAATTTAAATAGTTTCAACAAGGTGATGATAAATAATGAGAGATAGGGACTCAAACTAATAAGACACCAACATAAGTCATGTAATAACATCTACTCCCAAAGATACGGAGTCATGAGTACACGAGCTACTAGAAGTTCTACAAATAGAGTCTGAAATTAATACAAATATTTCGAATGAAATGAATAGTAAAAGAGGGAAGAAGAAGGGGACTCCAAGGTGTGCGGATGCCAGCAGATCTACCTCAAGGCTCCGTATGCAATAATCTGAGCTGTCGTACCTCACGCACCGTTGGGACCAATACCAAAATCTGCACAAGAAGTGCATAAGTGTAGTATGAGTACAACCTACCCAATGTACTCCGTAAGTGTCGAGCCTAACCTCGACGAGGTAGTGACGAGGCTATGACCGTACACTCACGTAATTAACATGTACAAGTTTGTATATATGTTCAACTTCAACAAAACGGAGATTTAACAATGTACATTTGGGAGGGGGCATGCGAAAGGGGAAAAAGATACGATAATTATGACAGGTATGACAACACAAGATAGCCAAATAAATCATCAACCAGTGAGGACTGATAAACATACAGTATAAAGATGGCACGACATCACCCTTCATGCTCTTACTCTCATCCTTACCATGAAATGATGACATATGTAAAATGAAATGGCACGCATCACCCTTTCGTGGTTTTACTCTCGATCTCACCGTATAATAATGAATAAATGATATAGATGGCACGAAATCACCCTTAGTGCTTTAATTCTCTTCCTCACTATGTATTAATCAATAAATGAGATACTAAAATGGCACGGCATCACCCTTCGTGCTTTAACACTCTCCCTTACCATATAGTAAAGATAATATAAATTCGGAAGATAAATAGTGCGGAGAATGTTCTTTAGGTCAAATATGATTTCAAGATACCAAACCACAACATCCAACAATACTCAACCATTACTAATAATACAATAATTACAGAAGGACTGATCAAATAAGTAATGATCTAATCTAAGCATGGATGTCATAATTAAAAGGGCAACAAATCACAAGGAAAAAAGTTCCACCCGCATGCTTTATGCCACAACAACGCATAAATGCTCATCACCTCACATATACATTGAACCCACACGTTATTCACATAGAAAATAGGCAAAAAATTCCTAATCCCTCAAGTCAAGGTTAACCACGACACTTACCTCGCTCTGCAATCAAATTAAAGCTCAACCGGGGCTTTTCCTCTAAAATTCGCTTCCAAACCAATCGAATCTAACCAAATATCATTCAAATAATTCAAAATGAGCTTTAAAAACTACTCATGAGTGAAAGAGATTCAATTTAGATCATTACAGAAAAGGTCAAGAAACGTCAACTCCGGGCATGCTTCGCCAAAATCGAAATCAGACATAGCCAGAATACCCATTCACCCTCGGTCCCGATTATGTAATTAGTTTCCAAATCCGAACTTAATTTTGAGGTCTAAATTTAAAATTTACATTCCTTATTCTACCAAAATCCCTAATTTCTACCATGAAAATCTTAGATTTCATGTTGAAAACTTATGACATGTAATGGGTAATTGAAAAGAAATAGTCACTTACCAATGAATTTAGGAAGAAAATCTCTTGGGAAAATCGCCTCTAAAGTGTTTGGGGTTGAGAGTTTTAAAGAATGAGCTAATTCCTATTTTCCCCCCTCTTTTACTCAGTTGTAGTTATCGTAATTGCGACACATAGTTCGCAATTACAATGATCGCAAAAGCCATCAACCCATCGCAAATACGAAAAGGTCACTGAGCCTGATGTCGTCGCAAATGCGACAATTTTATCGCAAAAGCGAACCAAGGTAGTCTGGAAATGAGAACAATCCTTCGCAAAAACAAGGTAGTACCAAGTCAGTCAGTGGTCGCAATTATGACCAAAACCTCCGCAATTGCGAAGATACAAAGTCCGCAAATGCGAAGAATATCTTGCAAATGCGAACTCTTCCCATCCCACCCCATGCTCGCAAGTGCGACTCATTGTTCGCAATAGCGAGACTCGCATTTGCGAGCCAGACCTCGCAAATGCAAGATCTGCAGATCACCCCCAAAAAAAAAGATGCATCAGCTATTTCCGAAGTCGAAAAATCAATCTGTAGCCTATCGGAAACTCACCCGAGCCCTCCGGGCTCTAAACCAAACATGCACACAAGTCCAACAACATTATACAAACTCGCTCGTGCGATCAAAATGCCAAAATAACACCTAGAACTACGAATCAGACACCAAAAACAATGAAATATTCAATGAAACTTAAGAACATAAAATTTTACAACCGGACGTCCGAATCACGTCAAATCAATTCCGTTTTGCGACAAATTTTGCAGACAAGTCATAAATACTATAATGGACTTTACCAAGTTCTGGAACTGAAATACGAACCCGGTAGCAACCAAGTCAACTTACGGTCAAACTTAAGAATTCTTTAAACCAATAGATTTCTAGTTTTCAAATAATTGTGTTAATTCAAGTTAGGAACTTACGAATTCGATTCCAGGCATACGGCCGAGTCTCAAATCATGCTACGAATCCACTGGGACTGTTGAAAATAATGATCCCGGTCTGTTTGGTCAAAATGTTGACTGAAGTCAACTCAAATTAGGTTTTAAGGTACGAATTCACATTTTTATCATTTTTCTCATTAAAAAACATCCGAAAAAATGACACGGACTCTGCACGCAAATTGAAGAAGGCTAGACAGAGCTATTCGAGATCTTGGAACACAAAAATGAAGGGTAACACTATAAATGACCTATCGGGTCATCACAAAACCCAATCGATATTGAGACAAATTTGAATCAATTGGATATAGTGGTGGATTATGTCTTTGCATATAATGTTGCATTTAGCATTATGAAAAATAATGAGGATCTTGAACCTCAATATGTTGGAGAATGTCAACAAAGAAGTGATTGGCCAATGGCAAGAAGCAATCCAATCTGAGTTGGATTCACTTGCGAAACGTGAAGTTTTTGGACCTGTAGTCCAAGCACCTAATGGTGTTAAGCTGTTGGTTATAAATGGGTCTTTGTACGTAAAAGGAATGAGAAAAATGAGGTACAAAGATATAAAGCACGCCCTTGTTGCACACGGATTTTCACAAAGTCCTAGTGTCGATTACGGAGAGACGTATTCTCCTGTTATGGATGATATAACGTTCTGTTATCTCATAAGTTTTGTTGTTCATGAGAAGCTTGACATGCATTTAGTGAATGCGATTACAGCCTACCTTTACGGCTCACCTGATAATGAGATATACATGAAAATTTTCGAGGGATTTAAAATGCCTGATGCACATAAATCAAAGTCCCGGGAAATATTTTCAATCAAATTGCAAAAGTAAAGAGATCGGGTTGAATATGGTATAACTGCCTTAGTGAGTATTCATTAAAGGAAGGTTATATAAATGATTCCATTTGTCCATGTGTTTTTATAAAGAAAACAACATCGAAATTTGTTGTACTTGCCGCATATGTTGATGACATTAATCTTATTGGAACTCCTATAGGACTCCAAAAGGCAAATGATTATTTAAAGAAGTAATTCGAGATGAAAGATCTCGGAAAGAAAAAAATTATGTCTCGGTTTGTAAATTCAACATTAGACAAACGAGTTTTTTGTTCATCAATCTGCCTGCACAGAAAAGGTATTGAAATGGTTTTACATGGATGGAGCACATCCATTAAGTACTCCTATGGTTGTTTGATCACTTGATATGAATAAGGATATGTTCTGTTCTTGAAAAATAATAAATAGCTACTTGGTCCTGAAGTACCGTATCTTAGTACAATTGGTGCACTAATGTATCTTGCTAATACTACAAGGCGTGACATAACATTTTCAGTTAATGTCTTAGAAAGATATAACTCTGCTAAGGATACATTGGAATAGAATCAAACACATATTGCGGTATCTAAAAGGGACTACCGATATGACTTATTTAATGCAAAGATTGCAGTCCCCATCTTATTGGTTATTGTGACGACCCAAAAACCATAATTTATGATGACACCTAACTCAACCCGCTAGGTAAGTCAACTAACAGAAAATACCACCCATCTGAGATTATAAGAGGATAGAAAATAGATAACTGAACATTTACAAATTTACCAAGACCAGGTAGTACGAATCACGTGCTTCTAAGATTTGGAACTTCAAAACTGATACAAATAAATACACGTTTTGTTTGAAGATTATCTAAACAGATTAGAAATAATCTAAACTACCAAGGACAAGTGGCAGTTATATCGAAACGCACGAACATCTTCTGAATCAGTACTCGACGTCACCAGCAACTCCTCTCCAAAATCTGCACGGGACGTGCAGAAGTGCATTATCAGTACAATCGACCCCATGTACTGGTAAGTATTTTGTCTAACCTCGTCGAAGTAGTGACGAGTCTTTTAGTTAAAACTATTCTTATTTAAATAATAACTTGTACATTAGATTAACAGTAAAGTAGTTCCAAGTATAACGGATAAAAGTATCAAATACAACCCGGCGAGTCAGAAAATGAATACTGTAAAGAACCACAATAGAATATTTACGATCTTTCCTAGTATGAGATATATGTCAAAATGCCAAAATGTCAAATCACATAGCACGGTAACACCCTTCGTGCTTTTATCTCATCCTCACCATGTATAAATGAAATTATGTAACAATTCAATTAGCACGGCAACACCCTTCATGCGTTCAACTCATCTTTCCCAAGTGATCGTATAACAGAACCAACCATATCACAAGAACACAATAATAGGTACTTCTAAGTAGGAAATACGCAAGTAACCACCGTGGACAAGGATACACAAGTGGGTCACAGTAAAGGACTAAGCGGAAAGCACGTGAGTAACAAAAAAAATTGGAAAACATGTAATATCAACTTCAATTAACTAGCATGTTGGAGGCCTAAGTACAAATATAACAATTAAGAGGAGAACACATGTTCTTTACAAATTAACAAGTAAGGGCATGAATGGCTAGCATAGTGGAAGGCTTATACTGAAGTGCAACAGAATAGATACAACATATAATATTAAAGCAGAAATAGACATGGTAATTGTAAGTTAAGCAAGTAAAAGACATGGACAGTGCAACAACAATTGAGATAAAGGTCAAGTACATGACAATAACAACAAGTCACCCCAAATATTTAAATACAATAGAAACAGCTCAAGGTAAGGGCGCAACTATATACATGGGAAACAGATACCACATCAAAATGCTTGTCCCTCGTCCTCACGTGCATGGAAACACCCTTCGTGCCATGACCTCACCATAACATACAAACATAACAATACAAATGAAATGGCACGGCATCACCCTTCGTGCTTTTACTCTCAAATGATATGGCATGGCATCACCCTTCGTTCCTTTACTCTCAATAATGTGGCACGGCATCACCCTTCGTGCTTTTACTCTCAATAATATGGCACGGCATCACCCTTCGTGCTTTTACTCTCAATGATATGGCACGGTATCACCCTTCGTGCTTTACACTCTCCCTCACATGATAATGTATAAACAATGGCACGGCATCA
>NW_017674131.1:106694-107683 GCF_001879085.1 Nicotiana attenuata | reverse complement strand
TCGGGCGGAATTCTAGTTTTATGGCCGTAAAACGCTAAAAAATGTAATTTGATCATGGCAGGGCAGTTACTATGGTTCATTAGGCTGTATTTGACGTCCCGGAAAAATTTTAGGCGATCCGGGTCCGGGGGCGCGGGCCCACGGCGGAAGGTGTGGGCTATAGCACATGAAAATTTGGAAATCGGGCGGAATTCTAGTTTTATGGCCGTATAATGCCAAAAGATATAATTTGGTCATGGCGGGGCGGTGACTATAGTTTCTTAGGCCGTATTTGATGTCCAGGAAACATTTTAGGCGATCCGGGTCCGGTGGCCCGGGCCCACGGCGGAAGGCGTGGGCTGCATACGAAAATTTGGTAATCGGGCGGAATTCTAGTTTTATGGCCGTAAAATGCCAAGAAATGTAATTTGGTCATGGCACGGCAGTGACTATAGTTCCTTAGGCTGTTGTTGATGACTCAGAAAAATTTTACCCGATCCGGGTGCGGGGGCCCGGGGCCATGGCGGAAGGCGTGGGCTATAGCACACGAAAATTTGGGAATCGGGCGAAACTCTATTTTTATGGCCGTAAAACGCCAAAAAATGTAATTTGGTCATGGCGGGGCGGTGACTATGGTTCCTGAGGCTGTATTTGACATCCCGAAAAATTTTTAGGCGATCCGGGTCTTGGCCCACGGCGGAAGGCGTGGGCTATAGCACACGAAAATTAGGGACTCGCGCAGATTTTCAGTTTTATGGTCGTAAAATGCCAAAAGATATAATTTGGACATGGCGGGGCGGTGACTATGGTTTTTTAGGCCATATTTGACATCCAGGAAAAATTTTAGGCGATTCGGGTCCCGGGGCCTGGGCCAACGGCGGAAGGCGAGGGCTATAGCACACGCAAATTTGGGAATCGGGCGGAATTCTAGTTTTATGGCCGTAAAATGCCAAAAAATGTAATTTGGTCATGGCAGGGCAGTGACTATAGTTCTTTAGGCTGTATTTGAC
>NW_017674131.1:102190-102588 GCF_001879085.1 Nicotiana attenuata | reverse complement strand
GTGACTATGGTTCCTTTGGCTGTATTTGACATCCCGGAAAAATTTTAGGCGATCCGGGTCCAGGGGTCCGGGCCCACGGCGGAAGGCGTGGGCTATAGCACACGAAAATTAGGGACTCACGCGGATTTTCAGTTTTATGGCCGTAATATGCCTAAAGATATAATTTGGTCATGGCGGGGCGGTGACTATGGTTTCTTAGGTCGTATTTGCCGTCAACGAATAATTTTAGGCGATCCAGGTCCGGGGGCCCGGGCCCACGGCGGAACTATAGCACACGAAATTTTGGGAATCAGGCGGAATGCGGAATTCTAGTTTTATGGCCGTAAAATGCCAAAAAAAGTAATTTGATCATGGCAGGGCAGTGACTATAGTTCTTTAGGCTGTATTTGACGTCCCGG
>NW_017674131.1:101320-101680 GCF_001879085.1 Nicotiana attenuata | reverse complement strand
AAAATTAGGGACTCGCGCGGATTTTCAGTTTTATGGTCGTAAAATACCAAAAGATATAATTTGGTCATGGCAGGGTGGGGACTAAGGTTTCTTAGGCCGTATTTGACATCCAGGAAAAATTTTAGGCGATCCGGGTCCGGGTGCCCGGGCGCACAGCGGAAGGCGTGGGCTATAGCATACGAAAATTAGGGAATCGGGCGGAATTCTAGTTTTATGGAAGTAAAATGCCAAAAAATATAATTTGGTCATGGCAGGGCAGTGACTATAGTTCCTTAGGCTGTAATTGATGTCTCGGAAAAATTTTAGGCGATCCGGGTCCGGGCCCACGGCGGAAGGCGTGGGCTATAGCACACGGAAATT
>NW_017674131.1:96301-96691 GCF_001879085.1 Nicotiana attenuata | reverse complement strand
TATGGCTCCTTAGGCTGTATTTGACATACCGGAAAAATTTTAGGCGATCCGGGTCCGGGGGTCCTGGCCCACGGCGGAAGGCGTGGGCGATAGCACACGAAAATTCGGGAATCGGGCGGAATTCTAATTTTATGGCCGTAAAATACCAAAAAATATAATTTGGTCGTGGCGAGGCGGTGACTATGGCTCCTTAGGCTGTATTTGACATCCCGGAAAAATTTTAGGCGATCCAGATCCGGGGGCCCGGGCCCACGGCGGAAGGCGTGGGCTATAGCACACGAAAATCTGGGACTCGGGCGTAAAATGCCAAAAAATATAATTTGGTCATGGCCGGGCAGTGACTATGATTTCTTAGGTCGTATTTGACGTCCAGGAAAATTTTTACGCGAT
>NW_017674131.1:89861-93041 GCF_001879085.1 Nicotiana attenuata | reverse complement strand
GTAAATAATTTTGGGCATCATCGAATTAAAAATATTTTTGGTGCAGAGATGGAGAAAATAGAGGAAGTATCAACATTTAAGAGGAAATATTCATTATTCTAAGTTCTAACCATGGTTAAGATCTGGTTTTAGTAAATTAAATATATATTGTTGATATTAAAATGTGGCTTGTCCTACTCAATTATGTAAGAACTTTAAGAAATGGAGAAAATAGAGGAAGTATCAACATCTGTATGCTTGCCTAAGAGCGATGGAGGTCTTAGTATAAAGGGTTGCAGGTTGGCAAATTGTTGTGGCAACTAGTGGAGAATAAAGACTCGTTATGGGTGAAATGAGTCCATGGAATCTATATAAAGCAAGCTCCTTCCATATGGGAACACAAGCCCCCTCAAGATTGCAGTTGGTACTGGAAGAAGTTAAACTCTGTAAAAGATACCATGTGATAGTTTTCGGGTCCGGGGTTCCTGGCCGACGGCGGAAGGCGTGGGCTATAGCACACTCAAATATGGGAATCGGGCGGAATTTCGGTTTTATGGCCGTAAAATGCCAAAAAATATAATTCGTTCATGGCGGGGCGGTGACTACGGTTCCTTAGGTCGTATCTGATGTCTCGGGAAAAATTTAGGCGATCCGGGTCTGGGGGCCCGGGCCCACGGCGGAAGGCGTAGGCTATAACACACGAAAATATGGGAATCGTGCGGAATTCCGGTTTTATGGTCGTAACAGGCCAAAAAATATAATTGGTTCATGGCGGGGCGGTGACTACGGTTCCTTAGGTCGTATTTGATGTCCCGAGAAAATTTTAGGCGATCCGGATCCGGGGGCTCGGGCCCACGGCGGAAGGCGTGGGCTATAGCACCCGAAAATATGGGAATCGGGCAGAATTCTAGTTTTATGGCCGTAAAAGGCAAAAAAATATAATCTGGTCATGGAGGAGTGGTGACTATGGCTCCTTAGGCTGTATTTGACATCCCGGAAAAATTTTAGGCGATCCGTGTCCGGGGGTCCGGGCCCACGGCGGAAGGCGTGGGCTATAGCACACGAAAATTTATGAATCGGGCGGAATTCTAATTTTATGGCCGTAAAATACCAAAAAATATAATTTGGTCGTGGCGAGGCGGTGACTATGGCTCCTTAGGTCGTATTTGATGTCCCGGGAAAATTTTAGGAGGTCCGGGTCCGGGGGCCCGGGCCCACGGCGGAAGTCAATTTTAGGCGATCCGGTTCTAGGCCAATGGCGGAAGGCGTGGGCTATAGCACACGAAAATTAGGGACTCGCGCGGATTTTCAGTTTTATGGCCGTAAAATGCCAAAAGAGATAATTTGGTCATGGAGGGGCGCTGACTATTGTTTCTTAGGCCGTATTAGACGTCCAGGAAAAATTTTAGGCGATCCGGGTCTGGGGGCCCGGGCCCACGGCAGAAGGCGTGGGCTATGGCATACGAAAATTAGGGAATCGGGCGGAATTCTAGTTTTACGGCCGTAAAATGCCAAAAAATATAATTTGGCCATGACGTGGCAGTGACTATGGCTCCTTAGACTGTATTTGACATCCCGGAAAAATTTTAGGCGATCCGGGTCCGGGGGACCAGGCCCACGGCGGAAGCCGTGGGCTATAGTACACGAAAATTAGGGACTCGCGCAGATTTTCAGTTATATGGCCGTAAAATACCAAAAGATATAATTTGGTCATGGCAGGGTGGTGACTAAGGTTTCTTAGGCCGTATTTGAAATCCAGGAAAAATTTTAGGCGATCCGGGTTCGCGGGCCCGGGCCCACGGCGGAAGGCGTGGGCTATTGCACATGCAAATTTGGGAATCGGGCGAAATTCTAGTTTTATGGCCGTAAAATGCCAAAAAATATAATTCGGTCATGGCGGGGCGGTGACTACGGTTCCTTAGGTCGGATTTGATGTCCCGGAAAAATTTAAGGCGATCCGGGTTCGGGGGCCCGAGCCTACTGCGGAAGGCGTAGGCTATAGCACACGAAAATATGGGAATCGTGCGGAATTCCGGTTTTATGGCCGTAAAATGCCAAAAAATATAATTCGTTCATGGTGGGGCGGTGACAAAGGTTCCTTAGGTCTTATTTGATGTCCCGGAAAAATTTTAGGCGATCCAGATCCGGGGGCCCGGGCCCACGGTAGAAGGCGTGGGCTATAGCACACGAAAATATCGGGATCGTGTGGAATTCTGATTTTATGGCAGTAAAATGCCAAAAAAATTAATTCGTTCAAGGCGGGGCGGTGACTACGGTTCCTTAGGTCGTATTAGATGTCCCGAGAAAATTTAGGTGATCCGGGTTCGGGGGCCCGGGCCCACAACAGAAGGCGTAGGCTATAGCACAACAAAAATATGGGAATCGTGCGGAATTCCGGTTTTATGGCCGTAAAATGCCAAAAAAATAATTTGTTCATGGCGGGGCGGTGACAAAGGTTCCTTAGGTCTTATTTCATGTCCCGAGAAAATTTTAGGCGATCCGGGTACGGGGGNGGAAAAATTTAAGCGATCCGGGTCTGGGGGCCCTGGCCCACGGCGGAAGGGGTGGGCTATATCACACGAAAATATGGGAATCGGGCGGAATTCTGGTTATATGGCCGTCAAACCCCAAAAAAAATTTTACTCGTTCATGGCGGGGTCGTGACGACAGTTCCTTAGGTCGTATTTGATGTCCCAGAAAAATTTTAGGCGATCCGAGTCCGGGGGCCCGGGCCCACGGCGAATGGCGTGGGCTATGGCACTCGAAAATATGGGAATCGGGTAGAATTCCGGTTTTATGGCCGTAAAATGCCAAAAAATATAATTAGTTCATGGCAGGGCGGTGACTACGGTTCCTTAGCTCGTATCTAATGTCCCGAGAAAAATTTAGGCGATCCGGGTCCGGTGGTCCTGGCCCACGGCGGAAGGCGTGGGCTATAGCACACGAAAATATGGGAATCGGGCAGAATTCTGGTTTTATGGCCGTAAAATACCAAAAAATATAATTCGTTCATGGCGGGGCGGTGATTACGGTTCCATAGGTCTTATCAGATGTCCCGGGAAAAATTTAAGCGATCCGGATCTGGGGGCCCTGGCCCACGGCGGAAGGGGTGGGCTATATCACACGAAAATATAGGAATCGGGCGGAATTCTAGTTTTATGGCCGTAAAATGCCAAAAAATTTAATTCGTTTATGGCGGGG
>NW_017674131.1:84685-85446 GCF_001879085.1 Nicotiana attenuata | reverse complement strand
TGGGCTATAACACACGAAAATATGGGAATCGGGCGGAATTCCGGTTTTATGGCCGTAAAATGCCAAAAACTATAATTTGTTCATTATGGGGCAGTGACTATGGTTCCTTAGGTCGTATTTGATGTCCCAGGAAAATTTTAGGCGATCCAAGTCCAGGGGCCCGGGCCCACGGCGGAAGGCGTGGGCTATAGCACACGAAAATATGGGAATCGTGCGGAATTCCGGTTTTATGGCCGTAAAATGCCAAAAACTATAATTCGTTAATGGAGGGGGGGCGGTGACTACGGTTCCATTGGTCATATCTGATGTCCCGGGAGAAATTTAGGCGATCCAGGTCCGGGGGCCCTGGCCCACGGTGGAAGGCGTGGGCTATAGCACACAAAAACATAGGAATCGTGCGAAATTCCGGTTTTATGGCCATAAAACGCCAAAAAATATTATTCGTTGATGGCGGGGCGGTGCATACGGTTCCTTAGATCGTATCTGATGTCCCGGGACAAATTTAGGCGATCCGGGTCCGGGGGCCCTGACCCACAGCAGAAGGCATGGGCTATAGCACACGAAAATATGGGAATCGGGCGGAATTCCGGTTTTATGGCCGTAAAATGCCAAAAAATATAATTCGGTCATGGCAGGGCAGTGACTACGGTACCTTAGCTCGTATCTAATGTCCCGGGAAAAATTTAGGCGATCCGGGTCCGGTGGTCCTGGCCCACGGCGGAAGGCGTGGGCTATAGCACACGAAAATATGGGAATCGGGC
>NW_017674131.1:76081-80363 GCF_001879085.1 Nicotiana attenuata | reverse complement strand
AAAATATAATTCGTTCATGGCGGGGAGGTACTACAGTTCCTTAGGTCATATTTGATGTCTCGAGAAAATTTTAGGCAATCCGGGTTCGGGGGCTCGGGCCCACAGTGGAAGGCGTAGGCTATAGCACACGAAAATATGGGAATCGTGCGGAATTCCGGTTTTATGGCCGTAAAACACCAAAAAATATAATTCGTTCATGGCGGGGCGGTGACAAAGGTTCCTTAGGTCGTATTTGATGTCCCGAGAAAATATTAGGCGATCCGGGTACGGGGGCCCGGGCCCACGGCGTAAGGCGTGGGCTATAGCACACGAAAATATGGGAATCGGGTAGAATTCCGGTTTTATGGCCGTAAAATGCGAAAAAATATAATTCGGTCATGGCAGGGCGGTGACTACAGTTCCTTAGGTCGCATTTGATATCCCGGGTAAATTTAGCGATAAGGGTCCGGGGGCCCGGGCCCACGGCGGAAGACGTGGGCTATAACACACGAAAATATGGGAATCGGGCGGAATTCCGGTTTTATGGCCGTAAAATGCCAAAAACTATAATTTGTTCATTATGGGGCAGTGACTATGGTTCCTTAGGTCGTATTTGATGTCCCAGGAAAATTTTAGGCGATCCAAGTCCAGGGGCCCGGGCCCACGGCGGAAGGCGTGGGCTATAGCACACGAAAATATGGGAATCGTGCGGAATTCCGGTTTTATGGCCGTAAAATGCCAAAAAATATAATTCGTTCATGGCGGGGCAGTGACAAAGGTACCTTAGGTCGTATTTGATGTCCTGGAAAAATTTTTGGCGATCCGGATCCGGGGGCTCGGGCCCACGGCGGAAGGCGTGGGCTATAGCACCCGAAAATATGGGAATCGGGCAGAATTCCAGTTTTATGGCCGTAAAACACTAAAACATATAATTCGGTCATGGAGGGGAAGTGACTACAGTTCCTTAGGTTGTATTTGATGTCCCGGAAAAATTTTAGGCGATCCGGGTCCGGGATCCCGGGCCCACGGCAGAAGACATGGGCTATAGCACACGAAAATATGGGGACCGTGTGGAATCCCGGTTTTATGGCAGTAAAACGCCAAAAAATATAATTCTTTCATGGCGGGGCGGTGACTACGGTTCCTTAGGTCGTATTTGATGTCCCGAGAAAATTTTAGGCGATCCGGGTTCAGGGGCCCGGGCCCACAGCGGAAAGGTAGGCTATAGCACACGAAAATATGGGAATCGTGCAGAATTCCAGTTTTATGGCCGTAAAATGCCAAAAAATATAATTCATTCGGGGCGGGGCAGTGACAAAGGTTCCTTAGGTCGTATTTCATGTCCCGAGAAAATTTTAGGCGATCCGGGTACGGGGGCCCGGGCCCACGGCGTAAGGCGTGGGCTATAGCACACGAAAATATGGGAATCGAGTGGAATTCCGGTTTTATGGCCGTAAAACGCCAAAAAATATAATTCGGTCATGGCGGGGCGGTGACTACGGTTCCTTAGGTCGTATTTGATATCCCGGTAAAATTTAAGGTGGTCCGGGTCCGGGGGCCCGGGCCAACGGCGGAAGGCGTGGGCTATAGCACACGAAAATATGGGAATAGGGCGGAATTCCGGTTTTATGGCCGTCAAACGCCAAAAAATAATTCGTTCATGGCTGTGTGGTGACGACGATTCCTTAGGTCGTATTTGATGTCCCAGGAAAATTTTAGGTGATCCGGGTCCGAGGGTCCTGGCCCGGCAGAAGGCGTGGGCTATAGCACCCGAAAATATGGGGATCGTGTGGAATTCCGGTTTTATGGCAGTAAAACGCCAAAAAATATAATTCGTTCATGGCGGGGAGGTACTACGGTTCCTTAGGTCATATTTGATGTCTCGAGAAAATTTTAGGCAATCCGGGTTCGGGGGCCCGGGCCCACAGCGGAAGGCGTAGGCTATAGCACACGAAAATATGGGAATCGTGCGGAATTCCGGTTTTATGGCCGTAAAATGCCAAAAAATATAATTCGTTCATGGCGGGGCGGTGACAAAGGTTCCTTAGGTCGTATTTCATGTCCCGAGAAAATTTTAGGCGATCCGGGTACGGGGGCCCGGGCCCAGGGCGTAAGGCGTGGGCTATAGCACACGAAAATATGGGAATCGAGTGGAATTCCGGTTTTATGGCCGTAAAACGCCAAAAAATATAATTCGGTCATGGCGGGGCGGTGACTACGGTTCCTTAGGTCGTATTTGATATCCCGGTAAAATTTAAGGTGGTCCGGGTCCGGGGGCCCGGGCCAACGGCGGAAGGCGTGGGCTATAGCACACGAAAATATGGGAATAGGGCGGAATTCCGGTTTTATGGCCGTCAAACGCCAAAAAATAATTCGTTCATGGCTGTGTGGTGAGGACGATTCCTTAGGTCGTATTTGATGTCCCAGAAAAATTTTAGGCGATCCGGGTCCGGGGGCCCGGGCCCACGGCAGAAGGCGTGGGCTATAGCACACGAAAATATGGGGATCGTGTGGAATTCCGGATATATGGCAGTAAAACGCCAAAAAATATAATTCGTTCATGGCGGGGAGGTACTACGGTTCCTCAGGTCGTATTTTATGTCTCGAGAAAATGTTAGGCAATCCGGGTTCGGGGGCTCGGGCCCACAGTGGAAGGCGTAGGCTATAGCACACGAAAATATGGGAATCGTGCGGAATTCCGGTTTTATGGCCGTAAAACACCAAAAAATATAATTCGTTCATGGCGGGGCGGTGACAAAGGTTCCTTAGGTCGTATTTGATGTCCCGAGAAAATATTAAGCTATCCGGGTACGGGGGCCCGGGCCCACGGCGTAAGGCGTGGGCTATAGCACACGAAAATATGGGAATCGAGTGGAATTCCGGTTTTATGGCCGTAAAACGCCAAAAAAATATAATTCGGTCATGGCAGGGCAGTGATTACGGTTCCTTAGGTCGTATTTGATGTCCCGGGAAATTTAAGGCGGTCCGGGTCCGGGGGCCCGGGCAACGGCGGAAGGCGTGGGCTATAGCACACGAAAATATGGGAATAGGGCGGAATTCCGGTTTTATGGCCGTCAAATGCCAAAATATAATTCATTCATGGCGGGGTGGTGACGACGGTTCCTTAGTTCGTATTTGATGTCCCAGGAACATTTTAGGCGATCCGGGTTCGGGGGCCCAGGCCCACGGCGAAAGCCGTGGGCTATAGCACACGAAAATATGGGAATCGGGCAAAATTCCGGTTTTATGGCCGTAAAATGCCAAAAAATATAATTCGGTCATGGCGGGGCGGTGACTACGATTCCTTAGGTCGTATTTATGTCCCGGGAAAATTTTAGGCTCTCCGGGTTCGTAACGCCCGGGCCCACGGCGGAAGGCGTGGGCTATAGCACACGAAAATATGGGAATCAGGCGGAAATCCGATTTTATGGCCGTCAAACGCCAAAAAATATAACTCGTTCATGGCGGGGTCGTGAAGACGTTCCTTAGGTCGTATTAGATGTCCCAGGAATATTTTAGGCGATCCGGTTCCGGGGGCCCAGGCCCACGGCGAATGGCGTGGGCTATAGCACTCGAAAATATGGGAATCGGGCAGAATTCCGGTTTTATGGCCATAAAATGCCAAAATATTAATTCGTTCAATGCGGTACGGTGACTATGGTTCCTTAGGTCGTATTTGATGTCTCGCGAAAATTTTAGGAGATCCAAGCCCGGGGGCCCGGGCCCACGGCGGAAGTCGTGGGCTACAGCATACGAAAATATGGCAATCGTGTGGAATTCCAGTTTATGGCCGTAAAACGTTAAAAAATATAACTCGTTCATGGCGGGGCGGTGACTACGGTTCCTTAGGTCGTATCTGATGTCCCGGGGAAATTTTTAGGAGATCCGGGTCCGGGGACTCGGGCCCACGGCGGAAGGCGTGGGCTATAGCACATGAAAATATGGGAATCGGGCGGTATTCCGGTTTTATGGCCGTAAAATGTTAAAAAATATAACTCGTTCATGGAGGGGCGGTGACTACGGTTCCTTAGGTCGTATCTGATGTCCGGGGGAAAATGTTAGGCTATCCAGGTCCGGGGCCCGGGCCCACGGCGGAAGGCGTGGGCTATAGCACACGAAAATATGGGAATCGGGCGGAATTCCGGTTTTCTGGCCGTAAAACGCCAAAAAATATAATTCGGTCATGGCGGGGCGGTGACTACGGTTCCTTAGGTCGTATTTGATGTCCCGGGAAAATTTTAGGAGATCCGGGTCCGGAGGCCTGGGCCCACGGCAGATGGCGTGGGCTATAGCACACGAAAAT
>NW_017674131.1:70951-73664 GCF_001879085.1 Nicotiana attenuata | reverse complement strand
CGGGAAATTTTAGGCGATCCAGGTCCGGGGGACCGGGCCCACGGCGGAAGGCGTGGGCAATAACACACGAAAATATTGGAATCGGGTAGAATTCCGGTTTTATGGATGTAAAATGCCAAAAAATATAATTCGTTCTTGGCGGGGTGGTGACTATAGTTCCTTAGGTCGTATCTGATGTCCCGGGAAAAATTTAGGCGATCCGGGTCCGGGGGCCCTGGCCCACGGTGGAAGGCGTGGGCTATAGCACATGAAAATATGGAAATCGGGCGAAATTCCGGTTTTATGGAAGTAAAACGCCAAAATATATAATTTGTTCATGGCGAGGCAGTGACTATGGTTCCTTAGGTCGTATTTGATGTCCCGAGAAAATTTTAGGTGATCCGGGTCCGGGGGCCCGGGCCCACGGCGGAAGGCGTGGGCTATAGCTCACGAAATTATGGGAATCGCGCGGAATTCCGGTTTTATGGCCGTAAAATGCCAAAAAATATAATTCGTTCATGGCAGGGTGGTGACTACAGTTCCTTAGGTCGTATCTTATGTCCCGGGAAAAATTTAGGTGATCCGGGTCCGGGGGCCCTGGCCCACGGTGGAAGGCGTGGGCTATAGCACATGAAAATATGGAAATCGGGCAAAATTCCGATTTTATGGCCGTAAAACGCCAAAATATATAATTTGTTCATGGCGGGGCAGTAACTATGGTTCCTTAGGTCGTATTTGATGTCCCGAGAGAATTTTAGGTGATCCGGGTCCGGGGGCCCGGGCCCACGGCGGAAGGCATGTGCTACAGCACACGAAAATATGGGAATTGGGCGGAATTTTGGATTTATGGCCGTAAAACGCCATGAAATATAATTCGTTCATGGCGGGGCGGTGACTACGGTTCATTAGGTTGTATTTGATATCTCGGGAAATTTTAGGCGATCGAGGTCCGGGGGACCGGGCCCACGGCGGAAGGCGTGGGCAATAGCACACGAAAATATTGGAATCGGGCGGAATTCTGGTTTTATGGCTGTAAAATGCCAAAAAATATAATTCGTTCATTGCGGGGCGGTGACTACGGTTCCTTAGGTCGTATTTGATGTCATGGGAAAATTTTAGGTGATCCGGGTTCAAGGGCCCGGGCCCACGGCGGAAGGCGTAGGCTATAGCACACGAAAATATGGGAAACGGGCGGAATTCTGGTTTTATGGCCGTAAAATGCCAAAAAATATAATTCGTTCATTGCAAGGCGGTGACTATGGTTCCTTAGGTCGTATTTGATGTCCCGGGAAAAGTTTAGGCGATCCAAGTCCGGGGCCCGTGCCCACGGCGGATGGCGTGGGCTATAGCACACGAAAATATGGGAATCGTGCGGAATTCTAGTTTTGTGGCCGTAAAATGCCAAAAAATATAATTCGTTCATAGCGGGGTGGTGACTACAGTTGCTTAGGTTGTATCTGATGTCCTGGGAAAAATTTAGGCGATCCGGGTCCGGGGGCCCTGGCCCACGGTGGAAGGCGTGGGCTATAGCACATGAAAATCTGGAAATCGGGCGAAATTCCGGTTTTATGGCCGTAAAATGCCAAAATATATAATTTGTTCATGGCGGGGCAGTGACTATGGTTCCTTAGGTCGTATTTGATGTCCCGAGAAAATTTTAGGTGATCCGGGTCCGAGGGCCCGGGCCCACGGCGGAAGGCGTGGGCTATAGCACACGAAAATATGAGAATCGTGCGGAATTCCGGTTTTATGGCCGTAAAACGCCAAAAAATATAATTCGTTCATGGCGGGGTGGTGAATACGGTTCCTTAGGTCGTATCTGATGTCCCGGGAAAAATTTAGGCAATCCGGGTACGGGGGCCCGAGCCCACGGCGGAAGGCGTGGGCTATAGCACATGAAAATATGGGAATCGGGCGGAATTCCGGTTTTATGGCCGTCAAACGCCAAAATATATAATTCGTTCATTGCGGGGTGGTGACTATGGTCCCTTAGGTCGTATTTCATATCCCGGGAAAATTTTAGGCGATCCAAGTCCGGGTGCCCAGGCCCACGGCGAAAGGCGTGGGCAATGGCACATGAAAATATGGGAATCGTGTGGAATTCCGGTTTTATGGCCGTAAAACGCCAAAAAATATAATTAGGTCATGGCGGGGCGGTGACTACGGTTCCTTTGGTCGTATCTGATGTCCCGGGAAAAATTTAGGTGATCCGGGTCTGGGGGCCCTGGCCCACGGCGAAAGGCGTGGGCTATAGCACACGAAAATATGGGAATCGGGCAGAATTCCTGTTTTATGGCCATAAAACACCAAAACATATAATTCATTCATGGCGGAGCGGTGACTATCGTTCCTTAGGTCGTATTTGATGTTCCGGGAAAATTTTTGGCGATCCGGGTCCTGGGGCCCGGGCCAACAGCGGAAGGCGTGGGCTATAGCACACGAAAATATGGGAATCGGGCGGAATTCCGGTTTTATGGCCGTAAAATTCCAAAAAATATAATTCGGTCATGGGGAGGCGGTGACTACGGTTTCTTAGGTCGTATTTTATGTCCCGGGAAAATTTTAGGCAATCCGGGTCCGGGGGTACGGGCCCACAGTGGAATGCATGGGCTATAGCACATGAAAATATGGGAATCGAGCGGAATTCCGGTTTTATGGCCGTAAAACATTAAAAAATATAACTCGTTCATGGCGGGGCGGTGACTACGGTTCCTTAGGTCGTATCTGATGTCCC
>NW_017674131.1:38365-68897 GCF_001879085.1 Nicotiana attenuata | reverse complement strand
GTGGGCTATAGCACACGAAAATATGGGAATAGGGCGGAATTCCGGTTTTATGGCCGTCAAATGCCAAAAAATAATTCGTTCATGACGGGGTGGTGACGACGGTTCCTTAGTTCGTATTTGATGTCCCAGGAACATTTTAGGCGATCCGGGTCCGGGGACCCGGGCCCACGACGAAAGACGTGGGCTATAGCACACGAAAATATGGGAATCGCGAAGAATTCCGGTTTTATGGCCGTAAAACGCCAAAAAATATAATTCGGTCATGGCAGGGCGGTGACTATGGTTCCTTAGGTCGTATTTGATGTCCCGGGAAAATTTTAGGCGATCCGAGTTTGGGGGCCCGGGCCCACGGCAGAAAGCGTGGGCTATAGCACACGAAAATATGGGATTCGGGCGGAATTCCGATTTTATGGCCGTAAAATGCCAAAAAATATAATTCGGTCATGGAGGGGAGGTGGCTACGGTTCCTTAGGTCGTATTTGATGTCCCGAGAAAATATTAGGCGATCCGGGTTCGGGGGCCAGGGCCCACGGCGGAAGGCGTGGGCTATAGCATACGAAAATAAGGGAATCGGGCGGAATTCCGGTTTTATGGCTGTAAAACGCCAAAAAATATAATTCGTTCATGGCGGGGCGGTGACAAAGGTTCCTTAGGTCGTATTTCATGTCCCGAGAAAATTTTAGGCGATCCGGGTCCGGAGGCCTGGGCCCACGGCAGATGGCGTGGGCTATAGCACACGAAAATATGAGAATCATGAGGTATTCCGATTTTATTACCGTACAACGCCAAAACATATAATTCGTTCATGGTAGGGCGGTGACTACGGTTCCTTAGGTTGTATCTGATGTCCCGGGAAAAATTTAGGCGATCCGGGTCCGGGGGCCCGGGCCCACGGCGGAAGGCGTGGACTATAGCATACGAAAATATGGGAATCGGGCGGAATTCCGGTATTATGGCCGTCAAATGCCAAAATATAATTCATTCATGGCGGGGTGGTGACGACGGTTCCTTAGTTCGTATTTGATGTCCCAGGAACATTTTAGGCGATCCGGGTCCGGGGGCCCGGGCCCACGGCGAAAGGTGGGCTATAGCACACGAAAATATGGGAATCGGGCAAAATTCCGATTTTATGGCCGTAAAATGCCAAAAAATATAATTCGGTCATGGCGGGGCGGTGACTATGGTTCCTTAGGTCGTATTTCATGTCCCGAGAAAATTTTAGGCGATCCGGGTACGGGGGCCCGAGCCTACTGCGGAAGGCGTAGGCTATAGCACACGAAAATATGGGAATCGTGCGGAATTCCGGTTTTATGGTCGTAAAATGCCAAAAAATATAATTCGGTCATGGAGGGGCGGTGACTACGGTTCCTTAGGTCATATTTGATATCCCGGTAAAATTTAAGGTGGTCCGGGTCCGGGGGCCCGGGCCAACGGCGGCAGGCGTGGGCTATAGCACACGAAAATATGGGAATAGGGCGGAATTCCGGTTTTATGGCCGTCAAATGCCAAAAAATAATTCGTTCATGACGGGGTGGTGACGACGGTTCCTTAGTTCGTATTTGATGTCCCAGAAAAATTTTAGGCGATCCGGGTTCGGGGGCTCGGGCCCACAGTGGAAGGCGTAGGCTATAGCACACGAAAATATGGGAATCGGGCAAAATTCCGATTTTATGGCCGTAAAATGCCAAAAAATATAATTCGGTCATGGCAGGGCGGTGAATATGGTTCCTTAGGTCGTATTGATGTCCCGGGAAAATTTTAGGCGATCCGAGTTTGGGGGCCTGGGCCCACGGTAGAAAGCGTGGGCTATAGCACACGAAAATATGGGATTCGGGCGGAATTCCGATTTTATGGCCGTAAAATGCCAAAAAATATAATTCGGTCATGGAGGGGAGGTGGCTACGGTTCCTTAGGTCGTATTTGATGTCCCGAGAAAATAGTAGGCGATCCGGGTTCGGGGGCCAGGGCCCACGGCGGAAGGCGTGGGCTATAGCATACGAAAATAAGGGAATCGGGCGGAATTCGGGTTTTATGGCTGTAAAATGCCAAAAAATATAATTCGTTCATGGCGGGGCAGTGACTATGGTTCCTTAGGTCGTATTTGATGTCCCGGGAAAATTTTAGGCGATCCGGGTGTCGACGCCCCCTCTTTGTCTAAAAAGGCGAAATCGGGTATACGACATTTGGGAGGACAACTCTATTCCCTTTCGAGAATTGGGTTTTTTGGAGTTGAAGAGTCGTCACCTAATGATTATAGTGCTTTAGGACACTTTTGAGAAGGGTTTGAGATGAAGAACCAGAGTTTGGGTAACGGCTAGAAATTATCTCGAGGGGAAGGTGTTAGGCACCCCTCAAGATCTACTAGTGTGGTTCCCGGCCATGCTACAATTGTGACTTTGAATAACAAGTAAGCAAATAGAAGTCTCTAGTAGAGGGGGTTTTCACATAATATTGCAAGCAAGTTGAGAGTTTGAAGAAAGTAAAAGAAGCAGAAATTTCAGAGAAATAGTTTGAACAACTTAAAGAAAAATAACAAGTAAAAGGAAAGGGGGGTCCTAGGTTTGTAAACAATATGGATCACATCAATGCAATACCCGACGTACACTCCTCAAAAGAGGGGTCGCACGTGATATTAGCGCACCGGTCATCATATCCATATTCTACCCTTCCCACCCCGTTAAGGTATTAAAACGCAGAAAAGCATCATTACTTATTGCATGTTAGTGCCCGTCCCAATCCTATCAGTACCGGAGGCATTTGGGACTACTAATCCTAAAGGGGAAGGAAGTTTGGGTATTTTGAGGGTTTGCAAAGGATAAAATTCTAAGGCGACATTCAAAACATATAATGCAAGTATTGGAAGGCAAGTAAACAAATATGGCTCAAATAACCCTCCTTAAATCAAGAAAAGCATATAGTTTAGCATGTCTTGCACATACTGGTTTGGTCTGGATTAAATTAAGGCGTTAAGCAGACTGGTTCAACACATATTTTTAGACAAGAAGTCTGCATTAGGTCCGCTTAGATGCAGTTGTCAAAGACTGACCCAATTGATTAATTTACCTAACCTTTGGCCTATGTGTTAAACAGACCTATAGGCATGGTATCTACTGGTTTCAAAAAAGAGGCAAACTGATTACAGAAAAGGGTGCCAGTTTTAACAGAATAATACAAGTTTTGCAGTTGATATTGCTTAAACGAGTGAGACAGTTCAGAATCGATATTTCCTATAGGCATGCTTTCTAGGCGTTTACTGATTTTAGACACCTTTTACAGACGTTAGCAAGAGTGTAGAAATCCTACGAGCATGGTATCTATAGTGCATCTTGTTATTATTATTAAACCTATAGACTGTTTGCCTAATGACATATGCATATGCAGAAATGCAGAGGCTTATAGGCAAGATTTCTATATGCAGATGAATAAACTAATAAGCAAGATTTCTATATGTAGATGCATAAACTTATAGGCAAGATTTCTATAAGATATGCAGAATTTATAAGCATGATTTCTTGTTTGAAAGTGCAGAAATTAAGAAACAAACCCTATAGGTAGGATATCTACCCTTATGCATACATAAAGTAAACCCCCTCCCTTTCCTTACTAAAGCCCCATAAGTTATTACAAATTATTATAGACCAAATGAATCAAACTGGAAGTAAAATTACATCAGAAATTTAAGCTGCATCCAAGGAGCCTAATTCAGACTTAATATCTAACAACATGAGATGGACCAAACTTCCGGGATCAAGATTTCCAAGGCCTTTCTCTTATCTAGGGTGTGTCAAAGTTCCACGGAGTTTCAAGAACCCCAGGCAATGCTTACACCCAGATATCATCAAAGAACTGAACTAAAGTGCAGTGTGGAAGGGCCAGCCCTCAAGTGTCCCAGTTCAGAGGGAGCTCATGGGTCCCAAGGCAAGGCTCACAAGAGGGGGGGGGGAGAACTTAGATTCTAGGAACAAGTGTAAGTGCAATAGAGGGGATTAGGGAATGCCAAGGTAGGCTGGTGGTCATGCCCAGCAATATGGCATGCTGGCACACCCCTAACCAGCCTGTTAGCCAAACACTGGAGAGTAAGGACCTATTGAAGGTCAAGCCATGTCCTGGGCAGTAATTAGAATACTGTCAGGCCAAAGCTTTAACTCAGCACACATAGAAAGGGAATGGGGATGGGAAATTGAAAGAGCTTAGGACCCAAAGGGTCCAGTTCATATCCATGGACAATAATTTCAGATATATTGCCATGTTTTTAAACCATAGCTCAAACACATAGGGGAACTAGGGGTAGGGATTCATATAGGAACAGAAGCAAAGAAAGAAAATGCTTGCAGAAGTTACAGAATATGAACAGCAAACCAAACAAGAGAATGAACTACAGAATAAACACATAGGGGTGAGATAAAAGTTTAAATAAAGGACATACCAGTTTCAGAAAGAGACAAGTAAAAGAAAGCAGAAATCTTGCAAGTCGGCCACAGTACAGACAGCAAGAGAATACTTTTTGTAGTGAAAGGGTGAGTTCAGAGAAGACTCGAGTGTTGGTGTGTGTTTTAATGAAAGAGTCAAGTATTTATAGTTTGAAACCAGGCAGGGAACAAGGCAAGAAAATAACCATGTATCAATTAGAATCAATCAGTAGCAGAAATTCCTTTAATTAAGGAGTTCAAATTTGAACGGTAAAGGGCAGAAGTTGTTTAAGGAAGGAGATCAAGTAAACATATAGTGCATAACATACAAATAAGGGGTAAATACATAGGGGTTTTAATTAAGGGAAGAAAATTTGAAATACGCGGTTAAGTAAATAAGGCAAGAACAAAGTAAATCAATTAGTACATAGTAAATCAGGGAATCAGGGATTCAAAATCACTAATGAACCAAGTCAGAAATAGGGGAATCGAAAGGTTAAAGAGAGTCTTCAAATTAAACAAGGAAAGAATCAATCAGGCTTACACAAGGAAGTCTGAAATCAGTCCCAAAAATGAACGTCATTCTAAAGGGACAACCAGTGTATATAAAGAATGCACAACATTGGGCGTGTGAGGTTAAATCATGGCAAAGAGAAACAGTAGTGCTAACAAAACATGATAGTCGTATAGGCTAATCTAGTAACAGGGAGAAGGGGGTATCAGAAGCATGCTAAAGAGTTAAGTAAACAAGGTCTTATAGAGTTTAGCAAAAAGTCAGAACCACATGGAGCAATAAAGACGAAACAACTTCAGGAACTCAGAGATTAGGGTTTTGAAACCAAGCAAGTTTTGAGATGAGAAGCACACAAAGCATGTAACAAGTGGCCTCAAAACTCGAATGAAACCCCAAATTCTAGGGTTTTTACCATTAATTGAGTCTAGAGACGAAAACAAGCAAGTCACGCAGA
This sequence comes from Nicotiana attenuata, assembly GCF_001879085.1. Taxonomy (NCBI): domain Eukaryota; kingdom Viridiplantae; phylum Streptophyta; class Magnoliopsida; order Solanales; family Solanaceae; genus Nicotiana; species Nicotiana attenuata. Next base: position 63,520 of record NW_017674131.1, on the reverse strand, counting down.
AATACTAATGAAATAAGTTCAGAAAACTCAAAGGGACTGAGACCTTAAACATGTATTTCCCAGAAAACTTCATGAAAACATAATAAAAGAAAAATCGTGCAAACTACAGTAGGGGAAATCATAAGAACAAGGTAGAAGAAAACACAGTAGAAGAAAACACATAAGAATCACAGTAGAGCATGTAAAATCAGAGAAACCCTAAGTCAGAGAAGATGAAAGGTTTGAAAGCAAACTTTTGAAAGAAACTTTGGGAAATCGTTTGAAACCTTAAAATAAACATAGATCTAGAACAGATCTAGAGAAATCAGGAGAACCTCGAAAGGCTAGGGTTTCAGAAGAACCTTAGAAGCGAGAAAAGCCTGGAAAAGTCACGATCTAAGCCAGAGAATATCACAATCAGGCTTAAAAGACCAAGAGTCATCGGAGCAAGGCCGGAGATGGCCGGGATCTTCGAATAGGTGAAGATCTGAGTGAAGACCCTCGAGGTCTGGCCTCTATTCTTCAAACAACAGGCATGCAGGAGCCATTAGAGGCAGGTACAGGCCTTTAATGGCTTTGGAAGCCATGGATTCAGGCGGTTTTGGGTGGTAACCGGAGGGAGGCAGCTAGGGTTAGGTTTAGGTCTTAGAGAGAATCAGAGAGGAGAGGGGATTCGAGGGCGGCTGATAGAAGAGAATGAGGGAATTAGGGTGGTCATTTGGATTAAAAAAGGAAGGGGATTAGGGGAGCCGTTGATCTAAAAGATCAACGGTTGGGATTAAACGGGTTAGACGGGGATCGGGTTTGGGTAGGATAGGAGAGGGTATGGGTCGGGTAATTTAGGAATTGGGTTGGGTAATTGGGGTTGAGATTGGGGTCTAATTTAAGGCTAAAATTGAAATAGATGGGGCTAGTATTTAAATAGCCAATTTTCCTTTGTTTAATTTTATAAAAATAGTGAAAATGACTTTGGGAGAAAATCAAAAGCACTGAACCCCTTAATAATTCATAAATATTAATTAAGAAATACTGGAACTAATTTAATAATTATAAAATACTATTAATCGTAAAATAGGCTATGATTGCAATTATATGCAATTTAGCTTTAAAAATACCAAATAAATTCGTAAAAATACGCAAAAATCACCTTAATTATATTTTGGTGTAAATATGAGAATAAAATAAGTTATTCACCAAAAATGATAATTTTGGAAATAATTATTGAATTCTGTAGTATTAAAAATAGACGATAAATTGGTTTAAAAATCATTAAAAATTTGAGAAAAGTACCAAAACTCTTGGGTGTGCTTATATATGCACATATATGTTATTTTGAAAGTATTTTGGGTACAAAAATACCTAGGGAAAAATTGGGTATCAACAGCTGCCCCTCTTTACCCGGGAAGGATGAAAGAGTTATCGGGTAAAGATAAGATGGCCAATTTTGACCGGAAGAGGCGATTTGAAAGGAATTTTGACCGAGCTTTGGTTTCTGAGCTGCCTACATATCCCTTGTCTTACAGGAATCAGGCTATATGTAGTTCAGGAACCACTGACGGAATATGCCGATGGAGATTTGAAAAGGACAGACGCGATGTTTAGGTTGCAGGAGGTATTTGAAATCTGATAGGCTGCGGGAACCGGAGCGGGATCGCTCCTGCTGAGACGGTCGTTTGCTAGCCGGTGCACCTGCAAGTAGGCAATACGACATATATTGTGCATAAACGTGATGCAAGTTCCTGTTGGACCATGAATGCTGCCCTCGGACGGTTAGGATGACGTCCTCGGACCATGACGTCCTAGGCTATGAAGTGCATAATAAAAGATTCGCAGGCTATGAAATGATGTTCTCAGGCTATGCGAATGGTACCTCCAAACTATGATGCCTTTGAATAGGTTGGCGATCTTTCAGCCCATGAAATACAGAAGATGGCGATATTTCAGCCAATGCAAGACGTGAATAAAAGGTGGCGATATTTCAGCCAATGCAAAAATTTAAATGTGGGTGGCGATATTGCAGCTGTGCGAGAAAATAAAGAGGCGATATCTCAGCCATGCAGGATGGAGACAGCGCTTAGTCTCGGAAGGTAGAAAAGTAGCCTTATGCAGTAATGCAGATGAAGACAGAGCTTAGCCTCGAAAGGCAGAAGAGTAGCCTTATGCAGAAAAATGCAGATGGAGACAGTGCTTAGTCTCGAAAGGCAGAAGAGTAGCCTTATGCAAAATGTAGATGGAGGTAGAGCTTAACCTTGGAAGGCAGATAAGTAGCCTTATGCAGAAAATGCAGATGGAGACAGAGCTTAGTCTCGAAAGGCAGATAGGTAGCCTTACGCAAATGGAGATAGTGCTTAGTCTCGGAAGGCAGATAAGTAGCCTTATGCAGAAATGCAGATGGAGGTAGAGCTTAACCTCGGAAGGCAGAAAAGTAGGCTTATGCAGAAATGCAGATGGAGATAGAGCTTAGTCTCGAAAGGCAGATAAGTAGCCTTATGTAGTAATGCAGATGGAGGCAGAGCTTAGTCTTGAAAGGCAGAAGAGTAGCCTTATGCAAATATAGATGGAGACAGAGCTTAGTCTCGAAAGGCAGATAAGTAGCCTTATGCAGAAATGCAGATGGAGGTAGAGCTTTACCTCGGAAGGCAGAAAAGTAGCCTTATGCAGAAATGCAGATGGAGACAGAGCTTAGTCTCGAAAGGCAGATAAGTAGCCTTATGCAGTAATGCAGATGGAGACAGAGCTTAGTCTCGAAAGGCAGAAGAGTAGCCTTATGCAAATGTAGATGGAGACAGAGCTTAGTCTCGAAAGGCAGATAAGTAGCCTTATGCAGAATGCAGATGGAGGTAGAGCTTAACCTCGGAAGGCAGATAGGTAGCCTTATGCAAAAATGCAGAAATGTAAAAAGGGCGAACAGTAGTAAGATCTCTCAGCTGATAGCCGATTGCGATATCGTGACTGCTGAGGATGTTGTGTACGGATAGAAATTGCGAATAAGTGATGATTCTGAGAAGTTGCATTCTTGGGAGAGTGTGAGTGCATAAATATACTTAATGATATTGCGAATCGAGTGCCTGCATCCAAAGAAAAATCATGAGTTTTGTAAAGGGAAAGGCTAGTTCGTTTTTCGGTGGCTCCTAGCGTTGTGTATCATTGGGGGTAGCGTCGCTAAACAATAGCAATTCGGATAATAGTTGCATGATTTAGTAAATATAACATAAGTATATAATCGAAAATAGTTTTATTTTAGATGAACCAACGATTGCGACGCGGTTCAAGACATTGCAACCTCTCTTGCTCCGGAATTTTGAGGGTCCTCCTCAAAATTCTGCCCCAGTTTACTGGGCTGGCACTTCTGACGGCTGCGTGCAATGAATGGCTGAAAATCAACTTCGGAATTTTGAGGGTCCTCCTCAAAATTCTGCCCCATTTTCCAATAGCAGGGGGAAATGGAAATTTTATTAAATTGTGACCGAACCCATAGGGCTGCCTACGTATCCCCTCTTAAACGGGAATCAGGTCAGGCGTAGTTCAAATTACATCATAAAGGAAATCATAAATGGTTACACATAGTAACGCTTTACTACATCTGAATTGATTGGCTTCGGCCAGACTTCTCCGTCCATTTCTGCAAGAATAAGGGCTCCTCCGATTAGAACTCGGTGAACCATGTACGGACCTTGCCAATTGGGAAAGAATTTCCCCTTGGCTTCATCTTGATGTGGGAAAATCTTCTTCAACACCAGTTGCCCCGGTGTAAACTTCCTTGGCTTTACTCTTTTGTTGAAAGCTCTGGACATTCTATTCTGATACAACTGACCATGGGAGACTGCATTCATTCTCTTCCCATCTATAAGATCCAACTGCTCGTAGCGACTTCTTACCCATTCTGCATCATCCAACTCTGCTTCTTGTATGATTCTTAAGGAGGGAATTTCTACCTCGGCGGGAATGACCGCCTCTGTACTATAAACCAGCATATAGGGAGTTGCCCCGGTTGATGTGCGGACTGTGGAGCGATATCCCAATAAAGCAAATGATAGCTTCTCATTCCATTGTTTGTGCCTTATGATCATCTTCCTTAGTATCTTCTTGATATTCTTGTTGGCTGCTTCTACAGCTCCATTCATCTGAGGCCTGTAGGCTGTAGAGCTCTTGTGTTTGAACTTGAATGTCTCACACATTGCTTTCATCAAATCGTTGTTGAGATTGGACCCGTTGTCGGTAATGATCGACTCTGGGATGCCGAACCAACAAACGATACGATCGCGGACAAAGTCTGCCACAACCTTCTTAGTTACCGCCTTGTATGATGCTGCTTTGACCCATTTGGTAAAATAATCGATTGCCACCAGGATGAACCTGTGCCCATTTGATGCGGCAGGCACGATAGGTCCGATAACATCCATTCCCCAAGCGGCGAATGGCCATGGCGAGCTTGTTGCAGTAAGCTCGTTTGGAGGCACCTTTATCATATCTGCATGTATCTGACAGCGATGGCACTTTCGGACATACTGGATGCAGTCCGTTTCCATAGTCATCCAAAAATACCCTGCTCGGAGTATCTTCTTTGCTAAGACAAAACCACTCATGTACAGCCCGCAGGTCCCTGCGTGCACTTCGTCTAATAGCCTGGATGCCTCTTTCGCTTCGACACACCTTAGTAATCCCAAATCGGGAGTTCTCCTGTACAGGATTCCTTCGCTGTAAAAGAAATTGTTAGACAACCGCCGAAGGGTGCGCTTCTGAGTAGCGTTTGCAAGTTCTAGATATTCTCCTGTTGTCAAGTAGTCCTTGATGTCATGGAACCATGGCTTTCCGTCTGCTTCTTCCTCAACATGAGCACAATAGGCTGGTTGATCATAAATTTTTACCGGGATGGAATCAATGAAATTCTCATCTGGATATTGGATCATGGATGACAGAGTAGCTAATGCATCTGCGAATTCATTCTGGACCCCGGGGACATGCTGAAACTATGTCCTTGTGAACCTCTTCCTCAGCTCCTGTATGTGATGCAGATAAGGAAGTATCTTAGAGTTTTTGGTTGCCCATTCTTCTCGAACCTGATGTATGAGCAAATCTGAGTCTCTGATTACTAGCAGTTCCTGAACGTTCATGTCAATGGCCATCTTGAGCCCTAAGATGCAGGCTTCGTATTCGGCCATATTGTTGGTGCATAGGAATCTAAGCTTGGCAGATACCGGGTAATGTTGGCCGGTTTCTGATACTAGGACTGCTCCTATGCTAACTCTTTTGAAATTTTCAGCTCCGTCGAAGAACATTCTCCAACCGTCATAGGATTCTGCAATGTCTTCTCCTATGAAAGATACCTCTTCGTCAGGAAAACACGTCTTTAGAGGCTCGTATTCTCCGTCCACGGGATTCTCGGTGAGGTGATCTGCCAAAGCTTTTCCTTTGACAGCCTTCTGAGTTATGTAAACAATGTCGAATTCACTTAGCAGGATTTGCCACTTAGCTAGCTTGCCAGTGGGCATGGGCTTCTGGAAGATATACTTTAGCGGGTCCATTCTTGATATGAGATAGGTAGTGTAGGAACAGAAATAATGCCTCAATTTTTCAGCTACCCAAGTCAGAGCACAACAGGTGCGCTCTAGTAGAGAATACCGGGCCTCGTACGGGGTGAGCTTCTTGCTGAGATAGTAGATGGCTTGCTCCTTTCTCCCCGTTTCATCGTGTTGTTCCAGAACACAACCGAATGCTCCATCCAATACTGCAAGGTAAAGCAATAGAGGTCTTCCTGGTTCGGGCGGGACCAAGACTGGCGGCATTGACAAGTATTCCTTATTTCTGTCAAAGGCTTTCTGACAGTCATCCGTCCATTTGGTAGCGGCGTCCTTCTTCAGCATTATAAAGATGGGTTTGCAAATGACAGTGGACTGAGCTATGAATCGGCTGATGTAGTTGCGTCTCCCTAGGAAACTCATCACGTCCTTCTTGTTCTTTGGCAACGGCAATTCCTGAATGGCCTTAACCTTTGGCAGATCCAATTCTATTCCTCGACAACTCACGATGAAACCCAGTAATTTTCCAGCAGGAACCCCGAATGCACACTTGGCGGGATTCAATTTCAGATTGTATCTTCTCAGTCTGTTGAAAAACTTTCTCAAATCTCCCATATGATCAGTGGCTTTCTTGGATTTGATGATGAAGTCGTCTATATATACCTCGATCTCCTTGTGTATCATGTCGTGAAAGATAGTAGTCATGGCCCTCATGTAGGTGGCACCAGCATTCTTCAACCCAAATGGCATCATTTTATAACAATACATTCCCCACGGCGTAATGAAAGCCGTTTTCTCTGCATCTTCCTCATCCATCCATATCTGATGATATCCAACGAAACAATCGACAAATGACTGCAGCTCATGCTTGGCGCAGTTATCAATTAGAATGTGTATATTTGGCAAAAGGGAAGTCGTCTTTGGGACTGGCCTGGTTGAGATCCCGGTAGTCGACACAGACTCTAACTTTCCCATCCTTCTTCGGCACTGGCACGATGTTGGCTAACCATGTTGGATACTCTACTACCCTGAGAACCTTTGCTTTGACTTGCTTGGTCACTTCTTCCTTGATTTTCAAACTCATGTCGGGTTTGAACTTTTTGAGCTTTTGCTTTACAGGCGGACATGTTGGATCTGTTGGCAGCTTGTGAGCTACAATGGATGTACTGAGACCAGTCATATCATCGTACTACCAGGCGAATATGTCCTCATATTCTTTTAGGAACTCCGTGTACTCTTTCTTCTCTGACGGTGACAAGTGAACACTGATGCGCGTTTCTTTGATATTCTCTGTATCCCCCAAGTTAACGACCTCAGTTTCGTCCAAGTTAGACTTAGGCCTATTTTTAAAATCCTCCACTTCTTTAACGACCTCTTCTGGTATATCATCCTCTTCTGAATCTATATCCGTTTGTTGCGTTGTCTCGTTGCAAGTCACAATTGTCGGTTCATCATCAAGATAAGTAATAGTAATGCTGTGTAAAAATAAAGTAAATGATAGAGAAAAATAATAAGAGCGAGATAAATAATAAACTGAAATGCTTTGATTAAATTTCATAATGGTTTTGAACATCAGAGCTCTTTTCAAAATTAAAGACATTATGGAAAGAAAATTAGCTAGTAAAGTAAAATGTGATGCATGGTGCTTTGTTTAGCCTTGCTACCCATAAGCTTTCCGGACCCTGGTGGTTCTGATTGACCAATTATTGAGGCGCTCTCCTCGACTCACAACTTGTATGGAAGGGCCTTTCTCCCCTTCCTCCTCGAAAATAACACAGCAATCCATATCATCGTCCTCCAGAAACAGATTCCTCAATGCCGCTAATGCCTCTTCTTTTTCTGACCCATATACGATGTCTGCCGGTTGGAAAGTCTGCTCCAGATGAGGTATCGCATGCTCTAGTGGATAGTAGGGACGGCACCATCGTGGCGACCATTCATCGAACTCTTTCCAAGTATATTCATACCCCAAACCAAAAGTGGTACCATGTTTCTTCAGCTTGATGGGTTTGGCAATTCCTTGAAGGTTTTTGCCAAGCCCTTTCCCAGGTTCATATCCACACCAATTCAGGATACTTTCAATCTTGTTATGCCACCATTTATCTTTGTCCACGGCGTTGACTCTCTCAATGTGGTAGTAGGTTTCTCCGCCTATTCTTCTTCTTCCCCCAATCATCGGGATGGTCTGGCGACTATATATGGGGTTGCTACCATCGCCATGGATAATCACCTCTTGGTGATTCCACTCAAATTTTACTGCCTGGTGCAGGGTTGACGCTATTGCTCCGGCAGCGTGAATCCAGGGCCGCCCTAATAACAAGTTGTAGGATGCTGGGACGTCTATTACTTGAAAATCGACGTCGAACCAAGTTGGTCCCATTTGCATGCATAAACTGATTCCCCCAATAGTGGACCTTTGGGACCCATCGAAGGCTTTGACATTGATGGCCCCGTCTTTGATCTCGTGCAGGCTCTTCCCCAATGTCCTGAGAGTTATCAACGGACAGATGTTGAGGCTGGATCCTCCGTCGATCAGGACTCTAGTGATGAAATAATCCTCGCATTGCACGGTGATGTGCAACGCTTTGTTGTGGCTTAGCCTTCCGGTGGCAGTTCATCTTCGTGGAAGGTAATCTTATGACTCTCCAACACTTGTCCCACCATGTTCGCCATTTCACCTCCAGTTATGTTGCTGGGCACATATGCTTTGCTTAGTATCTTCATCAAGGCATTCTTGTGTGCGTCGGAGCTTTGCAGAAGAGCTAGGATGGAGATCTGAGCTGGTGTTTTATTCAACTGTTCAACGACCGAGTACTCCCTTGCTTGTATTTTCCTCCAAAGATCATCGGGCCTAGTTTCAACAGGCCGTCCAGAGGCTTGCTTACTAGACTCAGCTAGGTGTTCCGGAGTGTACACTCTGCCTGTTCTGGTCATACCCTGTGCAGCAATTGCTTCCCCAGTTTTGGTTTTCCCTTTCCTCCTGGCTTCAGCGGTGTAATCCCACGGTATGGCATTTGAGTGGAATGGTGTTATATCTGACATTGCTACCGGGATAGGCACCCTTGGAGGTAACACAACAACTTCGAATGGCACAGGTGCCTTTGGAACTCCAAAATCGACTTCAATTGGTCCTGGCATCTTTGAAGGAGGCGCTTCGAACTCAAGCGGTATGGACATGTTTACCTCATCATCCTCAAAGGGCTGGATCTAGACAACAATCGGGTTAAGTGTGACTGTTGGTTTCTTTGGCTCATCCCTTTCAGCAATCAATCCAATCGACCCTTTGGGGTCCCAATCATCTTCTATCTCGATCATGTGAACGCCTCCACCCTTGTGGTCAGGCAGAGGGTTGTTGCGAACATTAGGAGTGGGCTCTTTTGCTATGATAACCTTATTATCAATTAAGGCTTGGATCTTATCCTTCAGCGAGCGACATTTGTCGATGGTATGCCCCTTCATGCCGGAGTGGTATGCATAGGCTTTGTTTGGGTTGATCCATTGGGAAGGATTTTCTGAAGTTATGGAAGGGATTTGGGTAACGTAACCGGCTGCTTTAAGTCTTTCATACAGCTGGTCAATTGGTTCGGCGATGGTTGTGTATTGTCTGGGAGGTCTGCGATCGAAATTCGGTCTAGGTCTAGGGAAATTTTGGCGAGTGGGAGGTGATTGATAATGAGAGGGTTGGGCATTATAGGCTTGGTAGAAGGGTGTGGGTTGCTAGTATCTGGGTGAAGTGGGCTGATATGTGGGAGGTGGAGATGATTGGTAGGTGGGTGGTGGAATTTGGTGTGAGGGTGAGGGTGCTTGGTAATTTGGGGTAGGTTGATATGTGAGTGGGGTAATGGGTATGTTTGGTATTTCATCGGGGATTTTGTCCTCTGTGCAACCATCACGGAATTCACATCCTTCTTCCTCGACGTGCCACCAGACTGTAAATCCTTGTTGGTGGCCTGTAGTGCTTCAAGGTTGGTAACCATACCAGTTTTGATGCCTTCTTCAATTCTTTCTCCTAGCTTAATGATATCGGAGAATTTCTGGCCTTCGATCAGCATTAACCTCTCATAATACTGCGGATCCTGAGCCCGAACGAAGAATCGGTTCATCTGCTCCTCTTCTAAGGCTGGCCTGACCTTAGCAGCCTCTGATCTCCAACGAGTGGCATACTCGCGGAATGATTCTGTAGGTTTCTTCTTCAAATTCTGGATGTAGAATACTTCTGGTGCATTCTCTGTATTAAATCTAAACCTGTCCATAAAATCGGACGCCATGCCCACCCAGCTTGTCCACTTCTTGGGGTCCTGGCTGATGTACCAAGATAAAGCATCCCCTTTCAGACTTCTCATGAAGAGTTTCATACGGATCTTCTCATCCCTTCCGACTCCGACTAGCTTATCGCAATATGTCCTCAAATGGACTATGGGATCCCCTGTGCCATCGAACATTTCGAACTTGGGAGGTTTGTACCCCTCCGGAAGTTCGACATCTGACTGAATGCAAAGGTCCTCATAATTCAGCCCCTCAATACCTTTGCTTCCTTCAACACCCTGGACTCGGCTAGTTAGCCTTTTGAGTTCTGCGGCCAAGTTCCTGATGAGGGAGTCTTTGTCATCAGACTCAGGTGCACTAGAGATTGGTTGAGTGTAGTGGGGTACGGTATCCACATAGATGGGGGTGTTGTGGAGATGGTCATTTGTGGTGTTCAGTGGTTCAGGAATGAGTAATGGGGTGTTGTTGGGAGTGTGGCATGTGTTGCAATGTTGAGTATGAGTGGGTTGTTTCTGTGGTTGTGGGGTGTTCTGTGGAGGTGCGGGATTTTGGGTGTTTTGGAAATTGACATCAGGAGCGGTGAGAGAAAACGATAAGCTTGCCAAGTTCCGAACTTGGTCCAATTCTTCCTGAAATTTTAGTAACTTTTGTTCAAGCTGAGAAGCAGTTTCCTTGGCAACCGGGGTACCCTGAGGAATCTCAACCCTTTCAATTTCCTTTCTGGTGCTTGAATCTCCCATTCTTCCCTTGTTCTTGTTCCGGATAGGACTTGGAGGAGGAGGAGGTGGAGGGCCCTTGGATCTTGTAGAGTATGATGATGATGCCAGAGTGTACGAACTAACTTTTTGGGAAGGGGAATAAAAAATAAAAGAAAAACAAAAAGGTAACAAGTTAGTGCGGATTATGAAAAGAAATATTGCAGATTTAAACACATTGTGCAAGAATATAAATCGCGTCCTAATCTGGGTGCCTCGTTGTGCCCGAGGTAGGCCTAGCGGAAAGTTAATTTGGAGATCTTATAATGCTAAATGCCTCATTTTATTGTTAAAAATAAGACGAATCCCAAAACGACACTAAATAACGGAAAGTAAAATATTACTAATGGCCATTGGCCTTATTACACCATTAAAGCAAAAAGGAAAGACTCCTAACTACTTGGTCCCAGAAGGACCTTCCCCAGATTCGGCATTTTTATGCCCATAGAATAGCTTCACCAGCTCGCGCAGTCCTAGTAGCATAAGCTCGGGCTAGATGTCCGCCCGCATTTCCCTCAGCATTTTGACAGTCTTCGATCCTTTTTATGAACTTCCCTTCTAGCTCTGCTAGACCTCGCTCCAAATACCCTAGTCGATTGTTGGCGCTGACAGCCATATCTTTCCATTCGTCGATCAACTTCTGATGGGCTTCTTGTATTTCCCGATGCTCACTTTCACATTCCCAAATTCTTTTGCGTAGTTGGTTGTACTTAACCCGTGCTTCAGCCTTTTCGTCAATGACCCTGTTACCTCGAATGAACCCTGGCTGACCCGAACCATTGTGATTATCTTCAACCAACCTGAGTAGTGTGGTGCACAGCCAGCGTGGTACCTGTCTGGCTCAATAGAATCTTTCCCCAAGATGATTTTGCAGTGCCACGTGCTGATCTTGGCACTTGTGAGGGCTATCATCAGCTTGAAAATCAGCCCTGAAGAGACTCATCTTGTCGACCCTTGGTATGATTTGCTTTCTTCCTGCCTGCCTCATGACTCGGAGAGAGACATAGGGATAGGTTCCCCTCAGACCAATGAGTATGAGAAATGGTGCGTCTCGGGATCGAACAATGAATTCTTCTGTAGGGAACCACTCGAACATCCACTGCACTTGGTCTTCTTTCAGATTCTCAAATAACTCTACCCATCCTCCAGCGTCCTCTGGCTGAGCGAACATGTTAGGCATATAATTCATTCGCTTTGGCTGATGGAAGGCGATGTGATCATCCCAGTCTCTGCGCAGAATCTCTTGCCGGTATTCACCCTTTTGGAGGTGCTCCATGAGCCAGAGTTGGAGCAATAAGTTGTAGCCTTCAAAATGCTTGGCCCCTCGTTGACAGTTTTCCAAGGCCCGGTATATCTCAGCAACGATCATAGGTACTATGCTGAAAGGTTGCCCGCCAATTCCCTCCATCAGAGTCTTGGTTACCATGGCTAGTCTGGTGTAGATCCTAGCCTTCTTCATAGGGAATACTATCATCCCCAAAAAGCAGAACATAAAGACGAAGACCCTTCTGTGGATATGCCCCAAGGAGGTAAGGGCAAATTCATCTGGGTAAGTGCGATATGACTTGCTATGGCCGTACCTCTCGTACAGATAGTCGAATGGGATGTAAGAGTCCTTCAAACAGGTTAAGTCTGGGTTTTTCTTTAGTCCCATCATCTTGAGGAAACCTCTACCCTTGCGGTTTTCTAGCATAAGCATACCCGGAGTCTCCCAAGGAATACCAGCTAACCCTCCTATTTCCTCGAGCAAAGGAGTCATTTCAAGGTCCCCAAAGCGGAATACGGATCTGTCAGTATCCCAGAACAGAGTTGCAGCCTCTATGATTTTGTTGTCAGGCTGGATTGTCAGAAAAGAAGGCAAATTTCCCAAGTATTTGCGGATGAGAGTTCGATCACTTGCATGAAGATCTTCCCACCAGCTTAGCAACCTTGGGTGGATGTTGGTGACCATGCCGAATCTGGGGACTTCGTGCCTCATTTTCTGCAAAACAAAGTGTTAGACCCCTACCCCGCCAGACTCGACTATTTAAACCAATAATTAGCATAATAAGCATTTAGTTCTCCAAATAAATGCACAGAACATGGGGGAGTCCGTTTGGGTTTCAAGGAAACCCGGTGGACTTTGGACTAGGCTATCTTAATGAGTCATTATATGGACAACATAACTGACTCGACTAGGTTTGACCATGATGCATGTACAGTAAACAGAGTGAGGTTTCTATGGGGTATTAGACCGGTACCCTTGAGCGGAGAACTCAAGAGGGAAAGGCACGGAACCGTCGACTGCACCGCTGATCGACTGGTTTTACCGCAAATATGCCTTTGCCAAATGTAGGGGGTGATAATATCGGAAGAGCACAACCACTCATTATAAGTGTTGTATTTGTTTGGCACGAGTGGAATATGATGTTGAAGATGAAATTTACAAGAATGAAACATATTGGCATGTATTTCAAAATTCATAAGATAATGATTACAATAATTGCTCGTAATTACAACAGTATTGAAGTAAAGCAGTAAAAGAAAGCATTAAAGGAAAGAAAAGACACGAACAGCCAAGTCAGTTTCATAGTAGAGGAAATAAAGACAGTAAATAAAGGCAATTAAAGAGATAATAAAGTCACAAGTAGCATGCAATGGTAAAAGCCTAAAGAAATCCCCAGCAGAGTCGCCATGCTGTCGACGCCCCCTTTTTCTCTAAAAAGGCAAAATCGGGTATACGATATTTGGGAGGACAACTCTATTCCCTTTCGAGAATTGGGTTTTTTGGAGTTGAAGAGTCGCCACCTAATGATTATAGTGCATTAGGACACTTTTGAGAAGGGTTTGAGATGAAGAACCAGAGTTTGGGTAAGGGCTAGAAATTATCTCGAGGGGAAGGTGTTAGGCACCCCTCAAGATCCACTAGTGCGGTTCTCGGTCATGCTACAATTGTGACTTTGAATAACAAGTAAGCAAATAGAAGTCTCAAGTAGAGGGGGTTTTCACATAATATTGCAAGCAAGTTGAGAGTTTGAAGAAAGTAAAAGAAGCAGAAATTTCAGAGAAATAGTTTGAACAACTTAAAGAAAAATAACAAGTAAAAGGAAAGGGGGGGTCCTAGGTTTGTAAACAATATGGATCACATCAATGCAATACCCGGCGTACACTCCTCAAAAGAGGGGTCGCACGTGATATTAGCGCACCGGTCATCATATCCATATTCTACCCTTCCCACCCCGTTAAGGTATTAAAACGCGAAAAAGCATCATTACTTATTGGATGTTAGTGCCCGTCCCAATCCTATCAGTACCGGAGGCATTTGGGACTACTAATCCTAAAGGGGAAGGAAGTTTGGGTATTTTGAGGGTTTGCAAAGGATAAAATTCTAAGGCGACATTCAAAACATATAATGCAAGTATTGGAAGGCAAGTAAACAAATATGGCTCAAATAACCCTCCTTAAATCAAGAAAAGCATATAGTTTAGCATGTCTTGCACATACTGGTTTGGTCTGGATTAAATTAAGGCGTTAAGCGGACTGGTTCAACACATATTTTTAGACAAGAAGTCTGCATTAGGTCCGCTTAGATGCAGTTGTCAAAGACTGACCCAATTTATTAATTTACCTAACCGTTGGCCTATGTGTTAAACAGACCTATAGGCATGGTACTGGTTTCAGAAAAGAGGCAAACTGATTATAGAAAAGGTTACCAGTTTTAACAGAATAATACAAGTTTTGCAGTTGATATTGCTTAAACGAGTGAGACGGTTCAGAATCGATATTTCCTATAGGCATGCTTTCTAGGCATTTACTGATTTTAGACACCTTTTACAGACGTTAGCAAGAGTGCAGAAATCCTACGAGCATGGTATCTATAGTGCAGCTTGTTATTATTATTAAACCTATAGACTATTTACCTAATGACATATGCATATGCAGAAATGCAGAAGCTTATAGGCAATATTTCTATATGCAGATGCATAAACTTATATGCAAGATTTGTATATGTAGATGCATAAACTTATAGGGAAGATTTCTATATGATATGCAGAATTTATAAGCATGATTTCTTGTGTGAAAGTGCAGAAATTCAGAAACAAACCCTATATGCAGGATATCTACCCTTATGCATACATAAAGTAAACCCCCCTCCCTTTCTTTACTTAAGCCCCATAAGTTATTACAAATTATTACAGACCAAATGAATCAAACTGGAAGTAAAATTACATCAGAAATTTAAGCTGCATCCAGGGAACCTAATTCAGACTTAATATCTAACAACATGAGATGAACCAAACTTCCGGGATCAAGATTTCCAAAGCCTTTCTCTTATCTAGGGTGTGTCAAAGTTCCAAGGAGTTCAAGAACCCCAGGCAATGCTTACACCCAGATATCATCAAAGAACTGAATTAAAGTGCAGTGTGGAAGGGCCAGCCCTCAAGTGTCCAAGTTCAGAGGGAGCTCATGGGTCCCCAGGCAAGGCTCACAAGAGGGGGGCAGAACTTAGATTCTAGGAACAAGTGTAAGTGCAATAGAGGGGATTAGGGAATGCCAAGGCAGGCTGGTGGTCATGCCCAGCAATATGGCATGCTGGCACACCCCTGACCAGCCTGTTAGCCAAACATTGGAGAGTAAGGACCTATTGAAGGTCAAGCCATGGCCTGGGCAGTAATTAGAATACTGTCAGGCCAAAGCTTTAATTCAACACACATAGAAAGGGAATGGGGATGGGAAATTGAAAGAGCTTAGGACCCAAAGGGTCCAGTTCATATCCATGGACAATAATTTAAGATATATTGCCATGTTTTTAAACCATAGATCAAACACATAGGGGAATTAGGGGTAGGGATTCATATAGGAACAGAAGCAAAGAAAGAAAATGCTTGCAGAAGTTACAGAATATGAACAGCAAACCAAACAAGAGAATGAACTACAGAATAAACACATAGGGGTGAGACAAAAGTTTAAATAAAGGACATACCAGTTTCAGAAAGAGACAAGTAAAAAAAAGAAGAAATCTTGCAAGTCGGCCACAGTACAAACAGTAAGAGAATACTTTTTGTAGTGAAAGGGTGAGTTCAGAGAAGACTCGAGTGTTGGTGTGTGTTTTAATGAAAGAGTCAAGTATTTATAGTTTGAAACCAGGTAGGGAACAAGGCAAGAAAATAACCATGTATCAATTAGAATCAATCAGTAGCAGAAATTCCTTTGATTAAGGAGTTCAAATTTGAACGGTAAAGGGCAGAAGTTGTTTAAGGAAGGAGATCAATAAACATATTGTGCATAGCATACAAACAAGGGGTAAATACATAGGGGCTTTAATTAAGGAAATAAAATTTGAAATACATGGTTAAGTAAATAAGGCAAGAACAAAGTAAATCAATTAGTACATAGTAAATCAGGGAATCAGGGATTCAAAATCATTAATGAACCAAGTCAGAAATAGGGGAATCGAAAGGTTAAAGAGAGTCTTCAAATTAAACAAGGAAAGAATCAATCAGGCTTACACAAGGAAGTCTGAAATCAGTCCCAAAATTGAACGTCATTCTAGAGGGACAACCAGTGTATATAAAGAATGCACAACATTGGGCGTGTGAGGTTAAATCAGGGCAAAGAGAAACAGTAGTGCTAACGAAACATGATAGTCGTATAGGCTAATCTAGTAACAGGGAGAAGGGGGTATCAGAAGCATGCTAAAGAGTCAAGTAAACAAGGTCTTA
Organism: Nicotiana attenuata; assembly: GCF_001879085.1. NCBI lineage: Eukaryota > Viridiplantae > Streptophyta > Magnoliopsida > Solanales > Solanaceae > Nicotiana > Nicotiana attenuata. The sequence goes on along the minus strand of NW_017674131.1, from coordinate 47,299 downwards.
TAAATTTTAGCAAAAAGTCAGAACCACATGGAGCAACAAAGACGAAACAACTTCAGGAACTCAGAGATTAGGGTTTTGAAACCAAGCAAGTTTAGAGATGAGAAGCACACAAAGCACGTAACAAGTGGCCTCAAAACTCGAATGAAACCCCAAATTCTAGGGTTTTTACCATTAATCGAGTCTAGAGACGAAAACAAGCAAGTCACGCAGAAATACTAACGAAACAAGTTCAGAAAACTCAAAGGGACTGAGACCTTAAACATGTATTTCCCAGAAAACTTCATGAAAACATAATAAAAGAAAAATCGTGAAAAATACAGTAGGGAAATCATAAGAACAAGGTAGAAGAAAACACAGTAGAAGAAAATACATAAGAATCACAGTAGAGCATGTAAAATCAGAGAAACCCTAAGTTGGAGAAGATGAAAGGTTTGAAAGCAAACTTTTGAAAGAAACTTTGGGAAATCGTTTGAAACCTTAAAATAAACATAGATCTAGAACAGATCTAGAGAAATCAGGAGAACCTCAAAAGGCTAGGGTTTCAGAAGAACCCTAGAAGCGAGAAAAGCCTGGAAAAGTCATGATCTAAGCCAGAGAATATCATAATCAGGCTCAAAAGACCAAGAGCCACCGGAGCAAGGCCGGAGATGGCCGGGATCTTCGAATAGGTGAAGATCTGAGTGAAGACCCTCGAGGTCTGGCCTCGATTCTTCAAACAACAGGCATGCAGGAGCCATTGGAGGCAGGTATAGGCCTTTATGGGCTTTGGAAGCCATGGATTCAGGTGGTTTTGGGTGGTAACCGGAGGGAGACGGCTAGGGTTAGGTTTAGGTCTTAGAGAGAATCAGAGAGGAGAGGGGATTCGAGGGCGGCTGATAGAAGAGAATGAGGGAATTAGGGTGGTCATTTGGATTAAAAAAGGAAGGGGATGAGGGGAGTCATTGATCTAAAAGATCAACGGTTGGGATTAAACGGGTTAGACGGGGACCGGGTTTGGGTAGGATAGGAGAGGGTATGGGTCGGGTAATTTAGGAATTGGGTTGGGTAATTTAGGAATTGGGTTGGGTAATTGGGGTTGAGATTGGGGTCTAATTTAAGGCTAAAATTGTAATAGATGGGGCTAGTATTTAAATAGCCAATTTTCCTTTGTTTAATTTTATGAAAATAGTGAAAATGACTTTGGGAGAAAATCAAAAGCATTGAACCCCTTAATAATTCATAAATATTAATTAAATAATACTGGAACTAATTTTATAATTATAAAATACTATTAATCGTAAAATAGGCTATGATTGCAATTATATGCAATTTAGCTTTAAAAATACCAAATAAATTGTAAAAATATGCAAAAATCACCTTAGTTATATTTTGGTGTAAATATGAGAATAAAATAAGTTATTCACCAAAAATGATAATTTTGGAAATAATTATTGAATTCTGTAGTATTAAAAATAGAAGATAAAAATCATTAAAAATTTGGAAAAGTACCAAAACTCTTGGGTGTGCTTATATATGCACATATATGTTATTTTGAAAGTATTTTGGGTACAAAAATACCTAGGGAAAAATTGGGTATCAACACCGGGTCCGGGGGCCCGGGCCCATGGTGGAAGGCGTGGGCTATAGCACACGAAAATGTAGGAATCGGGCGGAATTCTAGTTTTATGGCCGTAAGACGCCAAAAAATATAATCGTTCGTGGCGGGGAGGTGACTACGTTTCCTTAGGTCGTATTTGATGTCCCGGGAAAATTTTAGGCGAACCGGGTCTGGAGGCCCGGGCCCACGGCAGAAGGCGTGGGCTATAGCACACGAAAATATGGGAATCGGGCGGAATTCCGGTTTTATGGCCGTAAAACGCCAAAAAATATAATACGTTCATGGCGGGGTGGTGACTACGGTTTCTTAGGTTGTATTTGATGTCTCGGGAAAGATCCATGGTCCCGGGCCCACGTCGGAAGGCGTGGGCTATAGCACACGAAAATATGGGAATCGGGCGGAATTTCGGTTTTATGGCTGTAAAACGCCAAAAAATATAATTCATTCTTGGCGGGGCGGTGAATACGATTCCTTAGGTTGTATTTGATGTCCCGGGAAAATTTTAGGCGAACCGGGTCCGGGGGCGCGGGCCCACGGCGGAAGGCATGGGCTATAGCACACGAAAATATGGGAATCGGGCGGAATTCCGATTTTATGGCCGTAAAATGCAAAAAAATATAATTCGGTCATGGCGGGGCAGTGACTATGGTTCCTTAGGTCGTATTTGATATCCTGAAAAATTTTAGGCGATCCGGGTCCGGGCGCCCGGGCCCACGGCGAAAGCTGTGGGCTATAGCACACGAAAATATGAGAATCGGGCGGAATTTTGGTTTTATGGCCGTAAAATGCCAAAAAATATAATTCGATCATGGAGGGGCAGCGACTACGGTTCCTTAGGTCGTATTTGATGTCCCGGGTAAACTTTAGGTGATCCGGGTCCGGGAGCCCGGGCCCACGGCGGAAGGCGTGGGCTATAGCACACGAAAATATGGTAATCGGGCAGAATTCTGGTTTTATGGCCGTAAAACGTCAAAAAATATAATTCGTTCAAGGCGGGGCAGTGAATACGGTTCCTTAGATCGTATTTGATGTCCCGGAAAAATTTTAGGCGACCCACGGCGGAAGGCGTGGGCTATAGCACACGAAAATATGGGAATCGGGCGGAATTCCGGTTTTCTGGCCGTAAAACGCCAAAAAATATAATTCGTTCATGGCGGGGCGGAGAATACGGTTCCTTAGGTCGTATTTGATTTACCGGGAAATTTTTTGGCAATCCAGGTCCGGGGGCTCGGGACCACGGTGGAAGGCGTGGGCTATAGCACACAAAAATATGGGAATAGGGCGGAATTCCGGTTTTATAGCCGTAAAACGCCAAAAAATATAATTCAGTCATGGAGGGGCGGTGACTACGGTTCCATAGGTCGTATTTGATGTCCCGGGAAAATTTAGCGATCCGGGTCTAGGGGCCCGGGCCCATAGCGGAAGACGTGGGCTATAGCACATGAAAATATGGGAATCGGGCAAAATTACGATTTTATGGCCGTAAAACGCCAAAAAATATAATTCGTTCATGGTGGGGCGGTGAATACGGTTCCTTTGGTCGTATCTGATTTCCCGGGAAAAATTTAGGCGATCCGAGTCCGGGGGCCCGGGCCCACGACGGAAGGCGTGGGCTATAGCACAAGAAAATATGGGAATCGGGCAGAATTCCGATTTTATGGCCGTAAAATGCCAAAAAATGTAATTCAGTCATGGTGGGGTGATGACTATGGTTCCTTTGGGCGTATTTATGATGTCCCGGAAAAATTTTAGGCGATCAGGGTTCGGGGGCCCGGGTCCACGGCGGAAGGCGTGGGCTATAGAACACGAAATATGGGAATCGGGCGGAATTCCAATTTTATGGCCGTAAAACGCCAATAATGTAATTCGTTCATGGTGGGGTTGTGACTACGCTTCCCTAGGGTGTATTTGATGTCCCGTAAAAATTTTAGGCGATCCGGGTCGGGGGGCCTGGGCCCACAGCGGAAGGCGTGGGCTATAACACACGAAAATNGGGCCCGGGCCCACGGCGGAAGGCGTGGGCTATAGCACACGAAAATATGAGAATCGTGCGGAATTCCGGTTTATGGCCGTAAAACGCCAAAAAATATAATTCGTTCATGGCAGGGTGGTGAATACGGTTCCTTAGGTCGTATCTGATGTCCCGGGAAAAATTTAGGCAATCCGGGTACGGGGGCCCGAGCCAACGGCGGAAGGCGTGGGCTATAGCACACGAATATATGGGAATCAGGCGGAATTCCTGTTTAATGGCCGTAAAATGCCAAAAAATATAATCCTGTCATGGCGGGGTGGTGACAACGGTTCCTTAGGTCATATTTGATGTCCCGAGAAAATTTTAGGCTGTCTGGGTTCAGGGGCCCGGAACCCACGGCGAAAGGCGTGGGCTATAGCACACGAAAATATGGGAATCGGGCGGAATTCCGGTTTTATGGCCGTCAAATGCCAAACAATATAACTCGTTCATGGCGGGGTCGTGACGACAGTTCCTTAGGTCGTATTTGATGTCCCAGGAATATTTTAGGCGATCCAGGTCCGGGGTCCCGGGCCCACGGCAAATGGTGTGGGCTATAGCACTCGAAAATATGGGAATCGGGCGGAATTCGGTTTTATGGCCGTAAAATGACAAAATATATAATTCGTTCATTGAGGGGTGGTGACTATGGTTCCTTAGGTCGTATTTCATATCCCGGGAAAATGTTAGGCGATCCAAGTCCGGGGGCCCAGGCCCACGGCGGAAGGCGTGGGCTATGGCACACGAAAATATGGGAATCGTGTGGAATTCCGGTTTTATGGCCGTAGAACGCCAAAAAATATAATTAGTTCGTGGCGGGGCGGTGACTACGGTTCCTTTGGTTGTATCTGATGTCTCGGGAAAAATATGGGCGATCCGGGTCTGGGGTCCCTGGCCCACGGCGGAAGGCGTGGGCTATATCACACGAAAATATGGGAATCGGGCGGAATTCCGGTTTTATGGCCATAAAATGCCAAAAAATATAATTCGTTCATTGCAGGGAGGTGACTATGGTTCCTTAGGTCGTATTTGATGTCCCAGCAAAATATTAGGCGATCCAAGTCCGGGGGCCCGGGCCCACGGCGGAAGGCGTAGGCTATTGCACACGAAAATATGGGAATAGTGCGGAATTCTGGTTTTATGGCCGTAAAATGCAAAAAAATATAATTCGTTCATGGCGGGGCGGTGACTACAGTTCCTTAAGTCGTATCTGATGTCCCGGGAATAATTTAGGCGATCCGGGTCCGGGGGCCCTGGCCCACGGCGAAAGGCGTAGGCTATAGCACATGAAAATATGGGAATCGGGCTGAATTCCGGTTTTATGGCCGTAAAATGCCAAAATGTATAATTCGTTCATGGCGGGGCGGTACTACGGTTCCTTAGGTCGTATTTGATGTCCCGAAAAAATTTTAGGCGATCCGGGTCTGGGGGCCCGGGCCCATGGCGGAAGGCGTGGGCTATAGCACAAGAAAATATGGGAATCGTGCGAAATTCCGGTTTTATGGCCGTATAATGCCAAAAAATATTATTCGTTCATGGCAGGGCGGTGAATACGGTTCCTTAGGTCGTATCTGATGTCCCGTGAAAAATTTAGGCGATCCGGGTCTGGGGGCCGGGGCCCACGGCGGAAGGCGTGGGCTATAGCACACGAAAATATGGGAATCGAGCGGAATTCCGGTTTTATGGCCGTAAAATGCCAAAAAAATATAATTCAGTAATTGCGGGGCGGTAACTACGGTTCCTTAGGTCGTATTTGATTTCCTGGGAAAATTTTTGGCTGTCCGGTTCGGGGGCCCGGGCCCACGGCGGAAGGAGTGGGCTATAGCACACAAAAATATGGGAATCAGGCGGAATTCCAGTTTTATGACCGTCAAACGCCAAAAAAATATAACTCGTTCATGGCGGGGTCATGACGACGGTTCCTTAGGTCTTCTTTGATGTCCTAGGAAAATTTTAGGCGATCCGGGTTCGGGGGCCCAGGCCCACGGCGAATGGCGTGGGCTATAGCACTCGAAAATATGGAAATCGGGCGGAATTCTGGTTTTATGGCCGTAAAATGCCAAAATATATAATTCGTTCATTGCGGGGCGGTGACTATGGTTCCTTAGGTCGTATTTGAAGTTCCGCAAAAATTTTAGGCGATCCAAGTTCGGGGGCCTGGGCCCACGGCGGAAGGCGTTGGCTATGGCACATGAAAATATGGGAATCGTGTGGAATTCCAATTTTATGGCCGAAAAATACCAAAAAATATAATTAGTTCATGGCGGAGCGGTGATTACGGTTCCTTTGGTCGTATCCTATGTCCCGGGAAAAATTTAGGCGATACGGGTCTGGGGCCCTGGACCACGGCGGAAGGCATGGGCTATTTCACACGAAAATATGGGAATCGGGCAGAATTCCGGTTTTATGGCCGTAAAATGCCAAAAAATATAATTCGTTTATGGCGGGGCGTGACTACAGTTCCTTAGGTCATATTTGATATCTCGGGAAAATATTAGACGGTCCGGGTCTGGGGGCCCGGGCCCACAGCGGAAGGCGTGGGCTATAGCACACGAAAATATGGGAATCGGGCGGAATTCCGGTTTTATGGCCGTAAAATGCCAAAAAATATAATTCGTTCATGGCGGGGCGGTGACTATGGTTCCTTGGATCGTATATGATATCCTGGAAAATTTTAGGCGATCCGGGTCCGGGCGCTCGGCCCCACGGCGAAAGGTGTGGGCTATAGCACGCGAAAATATGGGAATCGGGCGGAATTTTGGTTTTATGGCCGCAAAATGCCAAAAAATATAATTCGTTCATGGCGGGGCGGTGATTACGGTTCCTTATGTCATATTTGATGTCCCGAGAAAATTTTAGGCGATCCGGGTTTGGGGGCCCGGGCCCACGGCGGAAGACGTGGGCTATAGCACATGAAAATATGGGAATCGGGCAGAATTCTGGTTTTATGGCCGTAAAACGCCAAAAAAAATAATTCGTTCATGGCGGGGCGGTGACTACAGTTACTTAGGTTGTATTTGATGGCCCGGGAAAATTTTAGGCGATCCGGGTCTAGGGCCCCGGGCCCATGGCGGAAGGCGTGGGCTATGGCACACGAAAATATGGGAATCGGGCGGAATTCCTGTTTTATGGCCATAAAACACCAAAACATACAATTCGTTCATGGCGGAGCGGTGACTACGGTTCCTTAGGTCGTATTTGATGTCCCGGGAAAATTTTTGGCTATCCGGGTCCTGGGGCCCGGGCCCACAGCGGAAGGCGTGGGCTAGCACGCGAAAATATGGGAATCGGGCGGAATTCCAATTTTATGGCCGTAAAATGCCAAAAAATATGATTCGGTCATGGCGAGGCGGTGACTACGGTTCCTTAAGTCGTATTTTATGTCCCGGGAAAATTTTAGGCGATCCGGGTCAGGTGGTACGGGCCCACAGCGGCAGGCATGGGCTATAGCACATGAAAACATGGGAATCGGGCGGAATTCCGATTTTATGGCCATAAAACGCCACAAAATATAATTCATTCATGGCGGGGCGGTGACTACGGTTCCTTAGGTCGTATTTGATGTACCAGGAAATTTTTAGGAGATCCGGGTCCGGGGACCCGGGCACACGGCGGAAGGCGTGGGCCATAGCATATGAAAATATAGGAATCGGGCGGAATTCCGGTTTTATGGCCGTAACATGTTAAAAAATATAACTCGTTCATGGAGGGGCGGTGACTACGGTTCCTTAGGTCGTATCTGATGTCCGAGGGAAAATGTTAGGCTATCCGGGTCCGGGGCCCGGGCCCACGGCGGAAGGCGTGATAGCGCACGAAAATATGGGAATCCGGCGGAATTCCGGTTTTATGGCCGTAAAATGCCAAAAAATATAATTCGGTCATGGAGGGGCGGTGACTACGGTTCCTTAGGTCGTATTTGATGTCCCGGGAAAATTTAGCGATCCGGGTCTGGGGGCCTGGGCCCACGGCGGAAGACGTGGGCTATAGCACACGAAAATATGGGAATCAGGCGGAATTACGATTTTATGGCCGTAAAAGGCCAAAAAATATAATTCGTTCATGGCGGGGCGGTGAATACGATTCCTTAGGTCGTATCTGATGTCCCGAGAAAAATTTAGGCGATCCAGGTCCGGGGGCCCGGGCCCACAGCGGAAGGCGTGGGCTATAGCACACGAAAATATGGGAATCGGGTAGAATTCCGGTTTTATGGCCGTAAAATGCGTAAAAATATAATTCGNGGCGGAGAATACGGTTCCTTAGGTCGTATTTGATTTACCGGGAAATTTTTTGGCAATCCAGGTCCGGGGGCTCGGGCCCACGGCGGAAGACGTGGGCTATAGCACACGAAAATATGGGAATCGGGCGGAATTCCGATTTTATGGCCGTAAAATGCCAAAAAATATAATTCGTTCATGGCGGGGCGGTGAATACGGTTCCTTATGGTCGTATCTGATTTCCCGGGAAAAATTTAGGCGATCCGAGTCCGGGGGCCCGGGCCCACGACGGAAGGCGTGGGCTATAGCACAAGAAAATATGGGAATCGGGCAGAATTCCGATTTTATGGCCGTAAAATGCCAAAAAATATAATTCGTTCATGGCGGGGCGGTGACTACGGTTCCTTAGGTCGTATCTGATGTCCCGGGAAAAATTTAAGCGATCCGGGTCCGAGGGCCAAGAGCCACGGCGGAAGGCGTGGACTATAGCACACGAAAATGTGGGAATCGGGCGGAATTCCGATTTTATGGCCGTAAAATGCCAAAAAATATAATTCGGTCGTGCGGGGCGGTGAGTATGATTCCATAGGTCGTATTTGATGTCCCGGGAAAATTTTACGCTGTCCGGGTTCGTAAGGCCCGGGCCCATGGCGGAAGGCGTGGGCAATAGCACACGAAAATATGGGAATCGGGCGGAATTCCGGTTTTATGGCGGTCAAACGCCAAAATATATAATTCGTTCATTGCGGGGCGGTGACTACGGTCCCTTAGGTCGTATTTGATGTCCCGGGAAAATTTTAGGCGATCCAAGTCCGGGGGCTTGGGCCCACGGCGGAAGGCTTGGGCCCACGGCGGAAGGCGTGGGCTATAGCACACGAAAATATGGGAATCGGGCGGAATTCCGATTGTATGGCCGTAAAATGCCAAAAAATATAATTCGGTCATGGCGGGGCGGTGACTATGGTTCCTTAGGTCGTATTTGATGACCAGGGAAAATATTAGGCGATCCGGGTCCGAGGGCCCGGTCCCACGGCGGAAGGCGTGGGCTATCGCACACGAAAATATGGGAATCGGGCGGAATTCTGGTTTTATGGCCGTAAAACGCCAAAAAA